>NC_052502.1:20120223-20294245 GCF_016617805.1 Bactrocera tryoni
CACAAACTAATAGAGTTCAGTGAGTACTGCGAATAAACTACGCGCTGCAGCTACAATACAACAACAATACAACATCGACAGTTGAGGCTTCTGTAGCAGCAACAACCGCAGTGTAACGGCTCAATGGCTAAATAAGCAAGTCGATAAGAGAATTTCGCAAGCACAGCCAACAGCAAGCAATCGAGTAACAAAAGGCGGTAACCGAGGAGCAGCGCAGCGAAATACAACCGAGATATTAGCAACCCTGCAAGGAAGACGTAGCGCTGCTTTAGAGTGCGCCATTCGACGCAGCATTTACTTGTACTTGAGTACTTTAGCTAGTACTTACACAGATTACTTAGGCGACTGGCGCTCAAACCAATTTCACTTGAAGCGCTGAGTAAGTGAATTTCACCTCCATCTTGGCGGGGCTCATTGAAGCGCATTTAAATGTTAGCGCGAAGCACATTTCAGACAACGGAAGCGACCGAAATCAAGTGAAAAAACAATCGAAATAAATAAAGAATCACGCCTTTTGCATACCAACGCGCTCGCCCCACACCACCACTCGGATGCGGCTCACTGTTGTGTGCAAATCTTCACGTCGACCTTTCGACAGCAGATTCGTGAACCTTTTCTGCTTAAAGCCCCACCAGCTGTGCGTTACGCCCATCCCCACGTTTTCACAACACTTTCTTTTCAATTTCACTTCATGCTTTCGCTCGCGCCTTCGCATTTATTTACTTTAGCACTCTGACGCTGACTTCTTCATTAAGCGGCATTCAAAAGCAGCGTGCTTCGACGCCGCTTCGGCTGCCTGGTAAATAAATATTCTTAAGCGCATGAATGGCTGAGCTGACGAGCTGGACTTGTGGGGATTGACTTTTGGGTATTCGATTGGTGTGCGTGGTTTGGTAATCGCTGACCGTTGACTGTTGACCAACTTTTTTCGCTCTCTCTCTCTCCAGCTCTTCCAATCTCTGCGTGCGTGGCGAAGGTTATTGGTGCGCACGACATGACATAATTCCCATTTCTCAAATTAATTCAGCTTCGCATTGGCTGTCCGTTGCAATTCGCTTGATTTCATTAAGTCATTTTTTCACTTTGACTTTAATTTGCGTTTTCCTTACATTTTTGTTGTAAAGTGTTTTTTTGTTTCTGGCTTTAGCTTTGGATTGACCTTTAAATGAACTGTCTATTGTGTTTTTTGCTGAATTCGGATTCCTAGAACGTGAGGTGTATGCGTAACTCATATCTTAATAATCTCTGCGGAAACCAAAATGATGGTTGGCGAACTTATTCGGAAAAATCCGAACAAGTCGGAAAGGATTCCAACGAATGATTTGTAAAAAACGTATTTTCCTGGAATTCGTCACTTCAGTTTCATAGCTTACTGTATTTGTATACATATACATAATTTTATATACCCGTGCTGCTAGAAATATTTTTTGTCTCAGACACCTTTCAAAATATTTCAAAATTAAAACTGACCTTTTCGTTGGCTTGGAGGCAGGTTTCGATTCCAAAAGCCGGTGAAAGCTCTCAAGTCTCTACCAAAAACTTCAGACCTATCAGTTTCCCTATGCTTCTATTTATAACGCTGAAGAGCCTCTTTCATCTTGATACTAGGAGTCAAGTTGCAAGGAACAGCTATCATGACTTTATAAAGAAAATGCTGTGAGTTCCTTCCCTGATATCGAGATGGCTTTCAACGGCCGCAGGCAATTATTGGAGCTCTTGATAACTTGGAGGTTCAACGTAATATCAAGCACATCATCTATAGTGTCCTTTGCGAACGGTTGAAATGGAATGGGGAAGTACTCGGGCACTTCGAAAGATAAATAATGCCGTCATTTCCCATTTGCTCTGGATCCTAGTAGTAAATGACCTAAAAACTGAACGCAGGAAGTTAGGGATCGAGGCAAAAAGGTGGTTGCTTTCGCGTACAATGTAGCTCTTTTAGCAAAACTAAAACTCCAAAACCCGATCTTGCTCCCCTCCCTCGTGATGGCTTACCCGAGGATATCTAAAATGTTAAAAAAAGTGGGCACGTAGAAATGGAGTACCCAAAAATCCAAATTAAATTTATGTAGCTAGTTTTATTTGCCAGAAGATATGAAATCCAGACGTTACTCTCTTTTCACTGAGAGACGCTATTCTTCAAGAATAGCTTGTTGATGCTTGATAGGAAGCTCTCATAGCAGTCAAATATTGAAGAGTGAGTGATCAAGGCATCGGTTGCCTTTTATTGCTTTAGAGCAGCAATTAAGAGAAGGTGGGACCTATCACTGAAAGTGGTATGCCTTTGCGCTCAAAACTATTCAAAGAGTTTATGACTTCATTGGCAATAGCATCAAGGTTCCTGCGTATTAGGCTTGCTTGGTTGCCCGGTCACAGCGGAATCGCTAAAAACTACAAAGCCAACTTGTTGGGAAGGACACCATTATCCCAAAATAATCCGATAGGAAGCGAGTCGGTACTCCGAAGTCCTCTTGAACCATAGGAGTTCCTCTGAACTACTTCGTTTTAGTTAAGTTAATATCTACGCAATTGTGGGTATTCTGACTGGTTACTGTCCCGTAGGCTCACATGCGGTTCGTTTAAGTATTTTGTCGGACGATCTTTCTTTTTAAGAGTGGAGCAATCAATTCAAGTCGACTCGAACTCCAGTGTACTTTTATTCGTTATGGTCTCTCCATAAGAACAGAAAGAAATCGGAGTCGGAAGAATACTGAAGAATACTCTGAATGGTCGAAAGCTGAGAACCTTAACATATTCAAAAGCTCGTAAATTTTAAACGGTGGCATGAGAAATTATTTATTGCCTGAAGTTAGCCATTGAGTTATAAGAATGTGTTATTCCCAGCTCTTTTTGCTACTCGCAAATCAATTAATTATGAAACTGACTGGTCAAATAGACTGTTCCTCGTCTGAATTCTTGCTTTCATTATTTAATTTTCCCTATTGTAGTTCACTTTCCGTTAGCACACATTGATTTCCCATTGATTTCGCATTGATTCATTTGATGTGGTAATTTGCTTGGCTATTCAGCTAATCCGACCACAGATACCCTGTTAAATCAAGTCGTTGACAACGAAACGAGAAATGTAATCGGCCAAAGCTGAAGCTCTATACAATTCCATACAATATATCTTACATAATGTGGAAATAAATGCAGTCAGCTGCAGCAGACAGCAACAAGAAGAAGACAACAAGGAGATAAACTACTGCGAAGAATAAATAAGCAACAACAAATATAGACGAGATAGATTAGCAATGTGACCCAGCGGGAATTCTAAATTTATGAAACAATTATTGGAATATAGTAATAATTATTGTTAGTCATTCAGAAAATTAGACGTAAAGTTAAATTATCGATGAATTTTAAGTATGTCGAGTCGCAGTTAGTTTGAGGCCCTGTGATCCACCAAAGAACTTTGGGACTATAATTGTATGAGTTATTATATAATTGTATGAGTTTGATGCTATTTAGTTTGATGCTATTTAGTTTAAGTACTCCTTGACTAACTTTGAGCGCACTGTTAGCGAGCTGAGCGCTGATATTGTCGCTCTTCTGTCATTAAACTCCCTTTCCAACCTTTCCTTCTAGCTTCGACCCATTAGTGAAAAACCTCGCTGCGCCTCTTCTCCAGCGACTTCTCCCCATCTGTACGAGGGATACCTATGTCGATATGTAAGCAGAGCACAAGCCGCCACGAGGAACCTCTACGATGCAGTGATCCTAGTTTTCCGGAATGCAGTAGTAGGAGAAGAGAATTTCGGCGTGTCCATGTTCGGAGCCTTAGAGCGCACTACGCAGTAATACAGCTGCCGGCAATGTCCAGGGGTTCTAATGGCATTAAGTGCTATTGCACCGGAGTTGCCGTTAAAAGCCGCTCTTTGGGCACGTTCAAGCTTCTTGGCAAGTGTAGTCGTATCGAGCGCCTTCCTTCAAAGGAATGCGGTATAGAGTTTTATGGCTTGACTATAGTTTTGAAGAGCCAAAACACCACTTTTGGTGAGAGTCTCGACCTTTTTCCTACAGCTTCTCTAGAACAATGTAAGGCAACTGATGCCTTCCCTACACTCTTTTCAATATTTGGCTTCCCAACAAGGTAGATCCTTCTTCACAGTTTTATGATGATTGCTAGACGTCTGCGATCTTGTATCTCTTAGTAAAAAAAAAACAGTTTTATTTGGGTTTACGGGTTCCATATGACAATTAGTGTGAGTTAGTTCCGAGTTGGCTCAACGATTTTGCTTGAAATGTCTTCAGAAGTGTATCCTTTATCACAAGCATACGTATTTGATTGACACGAAGCATTCAGAGAAGGTCGTGAAGCCATCGAAAATATACCTCATGCGAGTCGTAGATCTCTGTTAATGACGGGTCATCGAGTTAAAAAATAAAGTTTCAGAATCGTCTTGTTGACATTAGAGATATAGCAGAGGATCTCAATATCTCTTATGGATCGACTCATCACTTCTTGTTTATTGTTTCGGGTGTCAGTATTAGACTCGTACCATAAGCTCCGAAGCTTTTACAAAAATAACGAAAAATACTTGCTTGTCATTCATCAAACATATTATTATTGATGACGAGACGTGAGTTGATGAATAAATCTTCGAAACTCACCAAGCAATCTAGCGAATGGCGCTCCAAAAATAAACCGAAATCGAAAAACTAAAATTAAAGGCACTGAAATGAAGGCTATCCCAACCGGAGTTTACAACAAGTGTTTGGAAAATTTGTAGATTGGGATGCTATTTTAAGGGTCATTATTATCACCTTTGTATTAAAATACAGGAAAATGTAGTTATTCAGTCCGAATCGGATGTTTCAGTTAAACTTGTGATTAAATTGTGGTTACCTTGTGGTTAGATTTAACCAATTCATCTATACCATATGTCAGGCTACTTAAAAGGCGAG
Source organism: Bactrocera tryoni (assembly GCF_016617805.1). Taxonomy (NCBI): domain Eukaryota; kingdom Metazoa; phylum Arthropoda; class Insecta; order Diptera; family Tephritidae; genus Bactrocera; species Bactrocera tryoni. Next base: position 20,125,132 of record NC_052502.1, read on the forward strand.
GTCGCAATTCTTGCAATGTAAATAAATAAATATTTCTATTTGTATGGTAGAGTATTGCATAATGTGGGTTGCACTACATTATTCAATCGTTCATTCATTCATTCGTTCTACGCTTTTGTTAGTTTTCAATCAGTGTATGCAATCAATGATAAAGCAAAAGCAAAAAGGAAGAACCTAAACAAAAACAAAACAAATTCATATAAACAGCGGAGAAGTGGGTGGTGCTCTAATATGTAGGTAGATGTACTCTTCTGGGGTTGTCTGTGTATGTGTGTGTGTGTGGGTAGCGCAGAACGCCATGCTGATTAATGCCTTGGTGTGGGTGAAATAAATGCACTTTTAGCAAGAATGAAACAAAACAAAATAACAAATAGCATGCCAAGGAAAAAAGGAAACACATAAATAACTGAGAAATGCAATGCAGTGCGCCCGACGAAACGAAGAGACGCACAAAGCGCTGGCGACAGACAATAGCCGAGTTGGAGGCAGTAAGACACAAGCGGACAGAAAGTGATATACTTATCATTATAACACAGTATTGTGGTGATAGTCAACGTCAAAGACATCCGACAGGGCGCTACAACAACAATAAAAACATCAACAACAACAAGTATGGTAAATGTGGTGTAGTAACTAGCATGCAACACGGCTACTTACTTAGTTAGCAGTCAGCGCTGACAGTCAATGCAACGACGCTACTTGTTTAAAGAAGAATGAGAAATTGAAATGAAAAATAAATAAAATAATTCAGTAAGGATGTCAGTGTTCACGGCTGTGTTGCGTTGAATAATCGCGACATTTTAAAAAAATACTTTTTAAGTAAGTTTTTTGGTAAATTATTAAAAAGAAATTTCAGTCCTTAGCTGATCTCTTAAGCAATAAGCGGCACACTTAGTATAAACGCCTAGAAAGGCGATTTTTGGAAGTTCAAAAAAAGTATTGTACTAACAATTGTTTTGAAATTTTAAGGCTATGTTTCTATAAATATTTCGAGGTGTTTCAAAAAATCTAAATTTTTTTTTATGGTCTTATTAAATTCCACAACATTTCTAAACCATCACCTAAATTTTCAAGTTGATCCGAATAACAATTTTGGATATACGGCCTTGAGAACTTGCATGCTCGAGGCTAGCTAGGCTAAATTCGCCATCTTTAAACGCGTTTTTCTCGAAACTGTGTTTTTGCAGACGGTTGGCAAGATTTCACGGGACTACTCAACTGATCTTCGTGAAATTTTACACAGCTCTTTGAGATACAATTCTTAAAGACTTGGGTTAAGGATTGTTTTTTTTCTCGATTACAACAATTTGAAAAAAAATGTCGCGAAATTTAAACAGAAATTTTAAATTTTTTGTAAAAATTTCTGCCAAAAAATTTTCAGTTTTTTTTTCCTTCGTACAATTTCTATGTTAAGATTTTAACAAAAATAGGTTTTGTTTTACATTAGATGATACTGTAAAGGTTGCCAGCCAACTCGTGCGAACTTTTTTTGGAGGGGTTACCTGAAATGGCGTCGCAACGACCGAGTTAAAACTTTTTTTTTTTTTCAAAAATTTCAGAAATAAAAATTAAATCTATTTTGAATTACACAAGATTTCTCTAAAAAATCCTCCACTCCTGCAGGGATGGCCGCCTTCTCTGTTGATAAAACCTAAACAAAAAATTCTCAATTGTCCATACAATATTCTACGGTCAAAAACAAAAAATCAAAAATTTTCAAAAAAGCTGAACTTTGATAATTTTTGGTCTGCCAAGACTCGATATGTGAGCACACTTTGATCTGGTAAGCCTTTGTATGGGTAATCACTTTGTGTCAGAACCGGATTATAAGGTGTGTGTATAAGCACCTCCAAAAAGCTTTCAGAGCTTCTGACTAGTCCCAATAAATATGTATAGTCTGGCGTTGTTCTGTTGGAAGACAATATGGCTCCTATTGCCTAAAGCTGCTTCCTTCTTGACGTTTGCTTTTTAACTGTGAATGATTCCTTATCCTTCCAAATACATAGCAAAATATTTCTGGCCGTCAAGCCCTGCTTAGCTACCGTCTGAGTTTGATCAAAGGTATTTACTCATTATCATTTTCGCTTGACCCTTACGTAAGTCAGCCTCTTTTCATCATCAATAATATTCCGCTTCAGAAATGGATCGATTTTTTTGCGTTGTAGTCTCGATTCGGAAATGTAAATTCCGTTAATGAGGTTGGTTTTTTGTTAACTGGTATGACACCCATAAACCGAGCTTCTGTTTGTGGGCGCTTATTTTATAAATATGTTTTTTGCAATGTTTAGCTCAGACGAAATCAAAAGAATGCTTGCAAGATGTTCAGGCTCGAAATTCCATTGCTTTATCGATATTTTCAATGATTGGCTTACCAGAGCATGACGGAACTTTGACATCAAAATTTTCGGAACGGAATAGACGAAACAAAAATTACACATGATTGACTCATGCTGTATCAGAACACATTTTCATAGCGCCTGGCTCGCATTTTCGCATATAACGAAGTTAATCTTTAAAATATGGATTTTTTTTTCATTGCTGGAAGTCCCTCTTTGACATTAGCTCAAACTGGGTAAAGCAATCACAAAACTGTCTGAGATGTTTCTTAAGGACTATGTCTTTCTAATACGATTATCATAAAGCGTAACCCGATCTCGCTGAAAGAAGCTCTACTAACTATATCTAGAACTATTAGAGGTTTACAGGTTATTATAATACACAGCGTGTTCCATCTTTTAGTTTGATATGTAAGTATTGAAAAGCTATAGTATTAAATATTCGATTTCTACATACAATGGAACCAATTTGCACAGCTTTTTGAAGTATGATTTGACCTTTTCTCATATTAAGTACAAGTAATTCAAAGAATATTGCCTAATTGATTGATTTCAGTCAAACAGTCGCTGAACGTCTAATATAAAAAGAGGCAACATTGACTGCTTACCAAAATTTTTTGTGGAGCTATTTCAAAATCGAAGATTTTCGGTTTATTTACGAACACATCGAGTGAAAATTTTAGATACATTAAGATTTTTATATATTTTATATATCGGTAAGTTTGCATTATTGGACCTATACGACAGAGCAGAGAACAGGCAATAACACTCCTTCAAGCGCACTTCCCGGAGACACCAATGGTCGCACAAACTCAATCAAGTGGGCACTGACCTTCTTCTCGAACTATCAGTCACCAGAGGTGGACGGCATCTTCTCAGCTCTTTTGTAGCAAGGTTTGCATGATCTCTTGCCACACCTTGTACGACTGATGAGGGAAAGCCTTGCGAAGGCGTATATCCCAGAGCCGTGGAGAATAGCGAAGGTAATCTTCTTAGTAGATAGGACTATTCGCTGGATGAAAGATGGAAAAAATTGTGGACAACCATATAAGATCGAAGGCGTTGAAAATGGCACCCTTACACGCCAGTCAGCATGCGTTCAGACCAGACGTACCCACTAACACTGCTCTGTACCAACTCACTGCTGAATTCCAGATTTCGCTGGATAATGACGATCAAGGTGAATGTGATCAAGTCATTGGAGAAAAGGAACGTGATGGCTCCAGTGTGCAGATGGGTACTGGGTACTATGATAGCTAAAATCATTGTGGGAGAGAGACTCGTTTGAGTACTACGAGGGGCTGCCCACAGAGTGGAGTTCTACTCCCCCTGCTATGAAGTTGTGGGTGTTATGTAAAGAGTTAAAATTCCTTGGGCTCACATTAGACTCAACCTTACGGTGGAGTAGGCATGTGAATTTAACACTGTCTAAAGCCACCATGGTACTCGTGATAAGCAGACGCCTAGCCGGCAGATCCTGGGGCTGCAAGCCAAGTATCATAAGATGGCTGTATACCATGATCGTAAGGAATATTGTCAGTTATGCGGCGGTAGATTGGGCAGTGGACATGTTATCCTTGGCAAAAATATTATGTCCGCAACTGGCTTATCTGGAAGCTTATGACCGACAGGTATTTACTTAATGCTCTCCTCATATCGAGATACCAAAAATGATCTTAGAGCAACTACATAACTAGTTGAATATTATAATCAAGCAGAAAGTGGTGTAAGAATATATTTTTGCGACAACAACAACAAAGTACATATTTACTTCATTTTGTATGCTTTATTAAATTGTATCAAAAACAACAAAATCATAATTTATTAAATTTTACAATAACAACGATTGTCAGTCACAAGCACTGCATGGCAATTTGAGCATTTTGTAACAAAATGGAAATTGGAAACTTCAAACATTTGTCTTGCCACCGAAATTCATTTAATTTTTCGCTACTTCGCATGCAGCGGAATTAAAATTTATGCTTTTTTTCGCCAAAATAAAAAATGAAAATGTCTGAATGTCTGAAATATGAAGCGCGAGTGGCTGCCGCCAACTGCTCACATTCCACTTCAGCAAACAGAATGGCAATCACTTTTCACGAGACTCCCTTGCCGTCCGCCATCATCATCCCTTCGTTTCTGCTTCTTCTTCTTGCTCATCTACAATGCACGCATTTAACTTGCAAGCGAGCGCATTGTCACATTGTTGCTGTGACGCCGTAACTGTCACTGTGTTACTTACTCACAATTCTTCCTCTTCTACTTCTTCTTCAACTTTAATTCGCGCTCACCCATTTGTCTTGCACAGTTTTCGCCGTCTTCAATGTCTGGCTGAAAATCCAATCCATTTCAAGTGCGCATTTAATGAAAATGAACAAAAAAAAGAGCGCAACAATAAAAACAAATAAAAATGCAGCGTGCAACAGCGAACGCCGAGCAACAAGCAGCGCAACGCCAACGGCGCTCAGTTCATCTCCATGCTCCACACGAGTTCTGAGCTCCCTGAAGCTCGTAAATGAAGCCGGAAATTGCCTTGGTATGTGTGCATGAAGCGCAAGCAGCCAGCAGCTGGTGGCAGTCGGCAGTCGTCGTTGGCTGCAGCAGGAAATTGTAAAATATTTAAAACTCTTTTAGTACTTTCTATTATTTTTTAATTGTCTCGCAGGAGAGCGCTACTCCACCAGTCGCAGGTCGTGTCCTAATGCCTGGCAATCAAATTAAAAATGACATTCTTCGTTCAGCTAACAATTCCTTATCTACCGACTGGAGAGCGTTCGCTATGCCAAGCTTTCTGCTGCTATTCTTGTAGTGGCAATTAAACTCACTAATGCTACTAAGTTAGCTAGAACTTGAGAATTTGTGTGGGTATGTATGTGTACCTAGAGCTTGTGTGCATTGTATGTGCCTTTAAGACGGTCTTCTAATTGCGTTGTTGTTGCTTTAATTTTATGGCTTTACTGGTGCTTTTATTAAGCTGGGTGGTCCTTTAAGTTTGAGCTTATGCTGTCTTCACTTTTAGCTACAGATGTGATTCTAGTCAGTAAGAGATAGAGCTACAAGCGTTTTCTGTCTATTTAACTTCTGCTATTTCCGTTATTTGGGGTTAAAGAACACAGTACTCGCATTTAAAAAATATTTAACAATGTTCGTTCTCGAAAATATTTAAATTTACAGCACACGCGTCTTGAAATTATTTCGTTGACCTGATGATTTTGAAATGAAGCCCAAATCATCAGACATTTGGGACATTTGAAAAGCGTTTTGGGATACAAATTTTTAGAGATTTACTTAACACATATTTAATCTCAAAGGGTGCTCAAGCACATAATTTCGAAGTTACAGACGAGTTCTGACTTTGGAGCTAACAGTATTAAGTTCGGTTGTAACTGAGCAGTTTATTTGACAATAAAAAACTGTATATACATAAAGATATAAATTTGACCGACCACTTTGCATGACAACTATATCTTATACTGGTCCGTTATCCGCGGTTACAAGTAATGATCTATTTCTAGGACAATAAAGTCTTTTGTACATTATGTGGGATCAAAGAACTTTCTGTTTACATTTTGTGCGGTAAATGTCCCTTTTATTGCATTTAGCCAAGTCTAAAACCATTGTTTACATTGTGGAGTCAATGACCCATTTATTTGTATGTGTAGTCGAAAAAGTATTTTCGGAATTGGGCAATAGATGTCGTTGCAGTCGTATATCTCCAGTGCTAACAATCACGTTGTGTCATGCCATATAGTGTTAAAAAGGTGAGATTTTAAGCTTCATTTAATCAAAAACAATTCGGGGAAGTTGAAAATAAGTTGCAGCTTTTCAAAAATTAGTAAAAATAATGAAGAAACTCGCTATATTTTGAAAGATTTGTATAAAATAGGGAATAATGCCATGCAAGCCACCAATGAAATTTGTGAAATTTACGGAGACGATGCTGTATCAGTTCATGTAGCACAACAATGGTTCGCTCGCTTCCATTCTGGATCGATGTGAAAGTTGCTCCTCGCTCTGGTGGACATATCGTTGAAAAAGTTGATAAAATTATGAAATATATTGACTCGTACCATCACTTCATCATCAAACGGTTTTGAACGATTTAAAAAATTCTGACTACAAAAAGAATCTCGATGTTTGGGTAACACATGAATTCTCTGTGAAAAATTTAGCGAACCGAAGTAACATCTGTGATTGTTTGCTGAAACGAAATGAAATCGAACCATTTCTGAAGCGAATGGTAACTGGAGATGAAAAGTGGATCAAATACGACAATAATGTGCGAAAAAGAACATGCTCCAAGTGTGGTGAAGCTCAACAAATGGTCGCAAAGGTAGGATTGACGCTTCGAACGGTTATGCTGAGTGTTTGGTGGAATTGGAAAGAAATCATTCACTATGAACTGCTCCAACCTGGTCGAGCGATTAATTCTCCATTTTATTGTCAACAACTGATGAGATTGAAGTAAGCAATCGCAAAAAAGGTCAGAACCAATTAACAGAAAGGCTTCGTCTTCCGTCAGATCAACACTAGACCACACACATTTTTGATGACTCGGCAAAGACTGGTAGAGCTTGGCTGGGAAGTTTTGGTGCATGCACCATATAGCCCTGACCTTGCACCATCAGACTATTATTTGTTCCGGTCAATGCAGAACTCTCTTAATGGAGTAAGGTTGGTTTCAAGAGAAGCCTTGGAAAATTACTTAACGCAGTTTTCCGCCGAGAAACCAGAAAAGCTTTACACTGATGGAATAATGTCTCCAGCGGAAAAATGGCAAGAAGTGGTCGATCGAAATGGTACATATTTAGTTCCTCCAAGTTCATTATAAATATAAAAAAAATAAGTTGAAATTTGATTAGAAATACGAAAAGACTTTTTCGACAAGCTATTATTAAGTCAAGTCCACAACCGTTGTTTTAATCTTTCTTTTCATTGGGGATCTATGAACTTTTTGTTTACATTTTGGGTCCGTTATGAGGTCAATGACTTCATTGGATCCATTATAAGGTCAATGACCCTTTGCCTTTTCTCGAAGTCAATGACTCCTTTGCTCACATTTAGCCGAGTACTCAACTTTTTTTACATTTGCGATCAAAGGTCTTTTTGTTTTCATTTTATGGGGCCAATGACCCGTTTGCTTACATTTAGCCAAGTTCACAACTTTTGTTTACATTTAGCAAAGTCATCAACCCTTGTTTACATTTGAAGGTTCTTTGATGGTTGCCAAAGTATCTTATAAAATGACATATTATCTCATATTTTCAATGCCTATAGAACAGTTGGTATATAGTGGGTACTTATGGCTGAAACCTTAGAAAAATTTAATTTTTATTCTACCGGATTTTCGTTTTATATAGAAATTTGAATTTCTTCGTCATATATGTACATATATCTTATACCATATGATATCAGTTCGGCGTCTTTGAACCATAACTTATCTGCCGTGAAATGATGTCAATCGTACCGCCACTGTTACGAGGCTTTTTGAAATCTCAATACAATACAAGTATTTCTTACAAAGCTTGTCAAAGTTCGAGTCTCCTTTCAAAGGGATTTCTCACAGCTCCTTTCAGAGAGGAGTCTCTCTTCCTTGAGACTTTTATTAGTAATCGCCGCCAATAACTCTAACAAAAACACATATTTACCCGCAATGAACCAACCCTTGAAAGCATGCGGACTTTGTTTTAACTCATTAACGCCTAAAAGCAGGCAGCCAATAGGAGGAATAACTATTTGCAAATTGAGCTTTAGTAGTTGTCTTCATTTTGTTGATTGATTTCATAGAAAATGGTTACTACCAGCCACACATTACGCCCCATTAACACAACACAAATAAGGTCTTTAATCACTACTGACAAAGATTATAGCAGAAATCAATTTCCAAGAAATACTCATGCCCATCTCACACCCTTAATGCACAAGCTGTCGACAAAAACTACTTTCAACTCTCATTACGTGTATTAAGGATAAGCAGATCCCAAATTATGATGCTTAACTTTTGTGTGACCAACTTTCCCACTTATGTGACTTGGCAATTTAAAAGCAATCAGCAAGTAATAGTGCCTAAAAGTAGACAACAAAATTGGCGCTGAATGAAAGTGTAGCACAACAGCGGAAGCGACAAGGCCAGAGGGAATCCGCAAACCCAACCCAAGAATTCGTTTATGTACTCTTCTAATGTGACTGAGTAGCAGCTGGAACTCCCTCGGCGGCAACAGCAAAATACAGTCATCAATGAAATCTGCTTTTAGGCGCAAAACACCGCACTTTGGATTTCATTATTGATATTTCTACATGCGACATTATGCTACGTCATAAGAATTACTTGTTAGAATACAACAAAAGCAACAATACCGAAGTAAATACATACATACATTTACGTGGGTTTACAGGCGGCTTTAGCCATAATCCCAGAGCATATTTTTGGAAACTGTTAGCAAATGTTTACATGGTTGTCTTTAAGAATAAGCTGAGGGTGTGCTGTGAATAATGAATACAGTGGTGAACACATAAATGGCATATTTTCAGTAGATGTGTTTTGGTTCATATACACATGAGAAGTTACAGTTTTTCCTTGCTAAACTCTATAATATAGAATTTTAAGCTTTGAATTATTTGGTTCTGTGGATATCAATATCCTATCACATAAGAAATGAACCACACACTTTAGAAAAAATTGACCCAGACTGGTTCATTTATACTACTCGGACAAACCGAACCCATAAAAAAATTCTTATTGGATTGGCTTAAGGCCATGTGAATTGGAATATGTACCAGTCCGGCTCAATTTTGATCCTCGACGTAAAGTGTCTTCTGCTATTTGTACTTTCTTTCCCAGCAAATTGGTTTCATTTCATTGGGATCGCCATGTAGAAATAACCCCCAATGAAAAAAAATAACAGCCTCGCATGAAAGACCCCATTTTTGATGACGACCATAGTAAACGTAATAAGGACTACGATTTTAGGACATGCATCTGGAATGTCAGGTCCCTAAATGGGGAAGGTACCGCTGTCCAGCTGGTTGGTGTCCTCCTAAGAGTAAAGGCTGACATAACCGCCGTCCAAGAAATGTGATGGTAGGGACCAGAACGGAGACGAGTAGGCCCTTGTGACTTTTATTACAGTGGTCACATAAAGGAGCGCAAATCCGGTGTGGAAACTTCGAAGTCATATATAATTTCATTTATATTGGAACCAGTATTAACAGCAACAACAATGTCAGCCTCGAAATCCAACACAGAATCAAGCTTGCCACCAGGTGCTTCTTTGGACTGAGTAGGCAATTAAAAAGTAAAGACGAACAGAGACCAAACTCAACAAGTCGCTCATGATTCCCGTTGTTGTTGTTGTTGTTGTTGTTGTAGCGGCAGAATTTTGCCGAGTTGACAGTCTTTGGCCGGATAAAAATCCGGGTTCCGAATATCGTGGGAACGGCATGATGAGTCCCGTCCTGCCATACGGTTTGGAGACATGGCCTTTGGAGTGTTCGAAAGAATGATTCTGCGGTCGATTTACGATCCTTTGCGCATTGGCAACGGCGAATACCGCAAGCGATGGAACGATGAGCTATACGAGACATACGACGACATTGACATAGTTCAGCGAATTAAAACACAGCGGCTACGCTGGTTAGATCATTTCGTCCGAATGGATGACAACACTTGAGCTCTGCGAGTATTCGACGAAGTACCCGCCGGGGGAAGCAGAGGAAGAGGATGACCTTCCCTCCATTGGAGAGATCTGGTGGAGAGGGACCTGGCTACACTTATAACCTCCAATTAGCGGCCAACAACGAGTGGCGCGCTGTTGTTAACTCGGCTATAACCGCGTAAGCAGTATCTTCGCCAGTTGAGAAGAAGAAGAATAATGAAACAAAAATTATCTAGACTTTTCCTGTCTGCTGACTGTAATATTTTCAAAGATCCTATTTAGTTTTTTAGCGTTAAGACTCTCTTCTATTTTTAAGAAAATTCTGAATTGAAACCCAACGTTGTTTCTGCTTCTACTTAATATCCACAGCAGTTTGTCTCCAATAATGTCACCGTCGCTGTAACTATTCAATATATACAAATAAGTTCCAAAGTATAAAGTCAGATGTGCGTGTGCGCCTGTTGTCGGACGACCGGTCACAATTCAATAATGTCAGAAATATATAGCAATATCCTTCACATTTTCACATATTCGACATTTCGATACATTAATGAGACTGTTGCGCCGTGTTTTGCTTGCCTCTAGAGCGTGGGCTTTGTTGCTGCAGCTGCGGCTATTGTTTTTACTTTAATATTTTTCCTTTACTCCGTTGTTGCTTTCGCTCGTCATTATTGGGCTTTGTTTCAGCAACTCCTGCCACAACTTGTTGCTCGGCTTTTATTACTACTTTCGCTTGCCACACACGCCCACACGCCTTTTGCTCTTGACATTTTCCTTTGTGCCCGTTCACATATCCGTTTTCTCCGCTGAGGCTTTCGCTTTTGCTTTTATTATTATTATTATATATTTCTGCCATGCCACACTTCCTGTTGCTTTAATGTCGTCATGCTCACATGCTATGGCTGCCATTTAAAATTCAATATGCCTCAATTTCGTGATTAATGAGGCCACATTTAATCGAGATTTTCTTGCAAATAATAAGTTTTTGCTGCTTTATCCTTGTTTTTGCTTCTCGTGCGGATTCTTTTGATTTATTGGTGTTTGAGTGAGGGCTTGTGGTTGAGTTTCGGATGATGATTGGGTAGGCTGAGATATTGAGGAGGTGTAAGGTTCATATTTTTCCAATGATTTATATTATTTTACATATTTATTGCGTGCGTAGTTTATTTTCACCTTATTAAAGCTTTTACACTTCAAAATTCTGATAAATTGAAGATAAATTGCGATAAATATGTTTTATGTCTATGGTGTCTAAAATTTAATTTAAAATCAAACAAGTGAAATTTATTTATTTCATACTGTCCTTGTCCTGTTTTTAAGCCTTCAGAAAACGAAACGTTTAAGTTAAAAAATAAGGTGACATTGTTTTTATTTTGAAAATTCTTTATTTATTCTTCCAAATCAATTTCATCCCCTTCAAAGTAATCCCCTCCCGATGCAATGCACTTATGCCAACGGATTTTCCAATCTTCGAAACACTGATTGTAGTCACTTTCCGGGATGGCCTTCAGTTCCGTCTTCGCTGCGGCTTGAATCTCCTCTATCGTATAAAAACTGTGTCCCCGGAGCGGTCTTTTGAGCTTGGTGAACAGCCAGAAGTCGCACGGCGCCAGATCAGGTGATATTCGCTCGATTGTTCGGTTGTTTCGGGGTCGTAAGCATAGATTCAAGTCTCATCGCCAGTTATAATGCGTTTCATGACACCCTGATAGTCGGAAAGCATCATTTCACACACTTCAACGCGACGCCTTTTTACAACAAATACAATGTTTTCGGTATCAGTCGAGATTTGACGCGCTTGAGGCCCAAAACATCTTTCAAAATCGTATTGGCTGAGGCTTTCGATATGCCAACTTCATTAGCAAGGTCTCTAATTGTTAATCGACGGTTTTTCAACACCAAATCTTTGATTTGTTGAACGTGAGCTTCGTCGGTTGAGGTTGATGGTCCCCCTGGACGTTCTTCGTCTTCGACACGTTCACGGCTGGCTTGGAACTTATTATACCACTTGTAAACATTTTTTTTAGACATAGCCTCATCAACAAAGGCTTTCTGCACCATCCTCAACGTATCCGCAGCAGAAAATTGATTCCGTAAACAAAATTTAATGCAAATTCTTTGCTCAACAAATTTTGACATTGCAAAAAACGAAAACCTCACTTTTAGCAGCTCACAAAACGACACGTATCTCAAACACTAATGAATATTTTGACATGAAATTTGACATGAATGTGACCGACAGTACTACCAACCTAAAAAAAAAATAATTCTCCAAATCCTTCGACGCGCGCAGTTTAAATTCAAATGTCACCTTATTTTTTGGGCACAGTAGTATACTAATATCTAATGGATCCGGCCACGCATTGCAATGATAATTCATACTTGTATAATAAACAACTAAATATTTATAAAAAATATTCAATACAGTGACAATTTTTTTTACGAAGGCGAAAACGGTTTTGTCGGTATAAGAATCCAAGTAAAATTACTTGAGGTTTAATTTTGAATATGTTCATACAAATAAATATCATTGGAAAAAATAGGAAATTTAAGGCTACTTTCTCAACGTCTGGTTACCATCCCTTCTGTCCAATATAAATAGTTGTTCGCTTAATAGATTGTACTTAATAAACATCAACAAATTGTGGAACCGGCCAATGTAGTTGGTGAATGGAGTTGTCCGCTTAACAGAGCGTCCATTTATAGAAACTTTCATAAATTTTTATTTGTGAATTGTTTTGCTATCACATCTTCTAAGTTGGTTCGAGAGCTGGGCGCGATTGGTATTGAAATTTTGCTGAAATCAGTTTCGGTGGCTTGAGGAGTCCATCGCGGGCAAAGGCGTGACGCGTGGAATTTTGTATGTAAGACTAGGTTGCCTATTTCGGTATTTCATAGCTTTTGTCAGTTGACATTTTCGATACTTTATATATTGCGACCAATAAGAAATTATTAATAAAACGTAAGAATATTAAATGCGTGTTATCAATATTTACTTTGTTTGCTTTAAATTGCTCTTCGCCAGATGTAATGTAATTATATCCACCGTACTTCCATTCCTCAAAACCCATACAATGGCACTTTGGAATGGTTTCAACTAATTAGTGATTACCCCTAACATATCTCAAGTCGACTAAAGCGAGTGTACCATTCAACTGCGGCATCGAACGAGAATGAAATCTGGTGAATCAGTGATGAAGCGATGGTAGTCATTGCATTTGCTTTAAATTCGGTCACAATCGTGGCTCGATGTGATGGTGTATTATCATCGTGTAAAATCCATGAATTGTTCTTCCCCGATTTCGGCCGTTCTCCACGGATGTTCTCATGGAAACGCCTAAATACGGCCAAATAAAACTCCTTCGGCTTGTTTTTCCTTTCATTCGGATGATTGTTGACCTGTTTGCATGACAAACTCATAAAACCATGTCTCATCAGCAGTTATAATGCTCTCCATGAATGTGGGAGCGGAATTTGCATGATCCAGCATGTCCAAAGAGATCTGTATACGGTACTTTTTAGAAAAAAAATTTTTCTATCTTTTAAACACGTGAGTGGCGACTTTAAAGCAGCAAATACTTTACTTTTTTCTAATTTTCATCAGCTGAAGAGGTCAAAAGTCGTCCAAAACGATCTTCAACGATTTCTCGTCCGTCTTTGAAGGCTTTGTACCACTTGTGGGATTCTGGTTTTAATAAAACCGATTCACCCTAAGCCTATTCCATTATTCGCAACGATTCCGCATATGAAATTTAATTTTTCCTCACTATGTACTACATACTCAGAAAACAGTAACTTAGAATATTCATATCGGCCAAAAAATTAATTTCGGAATTAAATCGCGAGCATTTGCGAGCATTTATTTTTAACAAATTTCGACGTGGATTAATACTTAAAAGTAAAAAGCAGTCTTCTCTATGGATGTTTCAAGATAAGTTGATTTTAAAAAAATATCAGTATGATTGTATCCATTGTATAGTCCTGACTTTGAATCGACTGATTTATCGTCTAATCCATCTGGGGGACAACCAAACAGTCAACCAATTGATGCTACTCACGGCGCAATACAAGTCTCCTACACTTCGTTTTGGTTATGCAAGTTGGCAGTAGCACAGACTCGACTCTCAGTAAGTAACTGGATTAATATCATCTGGATAACCAGTCATATGAAAATCAAAGGGAAACGAAAAGCAAACCCGGCGATGCCTGCAGAACAGCTTCGAACACTTCCCCTAAGCGGTCGGGCTATACGGCCTCTTTGAAAGTGTCCATTGGAGCAATGTGAGGCATTGCCTAAGGTCTTAGAAGTCACTAGCAACATTGGACATACCACAAAGTTACTTTGGGGTAGTTTTGATGGCAGCCAGACCAAAAACCTTCTATTTCAAAGGCAAAAGGAATCTGTAGTATTGTATGGGCTGTCACAGGAGGCACCTATCCTTAGATGCCACCTTCAAGAGAAATTGGTAGAAATTGGACTCTCGGCATACGCATGAAGGATTGCAGGATACACTATGACATTATATTAGCAAATGCTCTGCCTTCAGACTACTGAGGAGGGGTAGCTTTTACGACTGTTAACGCTCCAACTTAAGAAACATTCGGAAGATGGTGTGAAAGAAAACAGGTATTTTACCAAACCTGCTGAGTATCTAAATAGGGCTTAATTTGGTCCCCATCTGCAATCATAGTGGACCTAATGATGGCCCAGGGCTATACCTCCCGGTTCAGCCAACCATCCAGCGAACCAAAACGCAATAGATTAAATAAAAAGCTATGCGAACGTAAATTTTTGGAAAATACTAAAGTGAACATCAACTAGCAAACCACATACTATTCCTTAGTGCTACACGGTTTCCATTCGGTAAACATTTTTAACGATCATTTTTCTTATATATAGAAATATTTACATTGGAATTTCTTTATCGTTACAATTATACACTATTAACTAGGAAATTCTGAAACCGTGTGTGTACCCCTCACGAAGATCTCGAGAAATCTTTGATGAAAGCGACTTCAAAAGTCACACAGTTTCAAGAAAAACGGGTTTAAAGGCGGCGCACTTAACCTAGCTAGACTCCAACGCACAAACTCACATGGCCGTATCTCCAGAACGATTACTCCGATCAACGTGAAAATTTAGGACGATATTCTAGAGGTGTTGTAGAATTTAATATGATAATAAAAAAATTAGATTTTTTGAAACCCGTAAGCCGATGTAAGCCCTTAAGGTTTCAACATCAATTCCAACCAGTATTCTTGTAGTCCATGTTGCCCAGTGGGTATGTTTAGTATTATCTTGGTCTCTTACTCAGGTATTTGGAAATATCTTACTGTGTTGGTTAGTTATAAAACTGCTAGAAATATAATGTGGTAGAATAGCAATATTCTCAGGTCATACGGTCTATTAAAAATGTTTGTAAAGTATAGATATTTTAATGCAGAGTGAGAAAGATATTTTATTTATTAAAATTACAAAATATAATGACGTTACGTAGGTTGCTATATATATTTCTGGCCTAATAATGAAAATAGGCATATTTATCAAAGAAAATGCTTTTTTTTATTTTTTTTTTTTTTGTCGATTGCTGTTTTGTTTCGGCTCATACGCATAGATCCATGATTCGTCACCTGTGACGATCTTATAAACGTCTTTTGAAGCACCGTGATCGTATTTTTCAGCATTTCTTTACACCATGTGGATTGGCCTATATTTGAGCGATTGTCAAATTGTGCAGGATCCAACGAGAACAAACCTTTTTTACGGCCAGGTGTTCATGCAATATCGAATGTATGCTGGTGGGAGAAATGCATATGCATGCCTCTATCTGAAGGTATGTTGCATGACGGTCTTGCATTATGAGTTCACGTAAGGCATCGATGATTTCTGGCACAACGTCTGTTTTTGGACGACCTTCACAGAATTCGTCTTTGAGCGAGCGTCGGCCACGATTGAATTCGTTGTACCAGTTTTTCACAGTGCTATAAGATGGTGCTTCATAGCCATACAAAGATTTTAGTTCGTCGATGCACTCTTGTCGTGATAGTCCACGTCGAAAGTTGTGAAAAATGATCGCACGAAAATGTTCACGAGTTTATTCCATTTTTTGGCCGAGATGCAGTTTTTAATTCCCTGTAAATAAAACAATTCACGATTAAATGACAAAACGTTCTGAGTGATGTTATGCTAAAAAATGTCAAACTTTCCAATGGAACTGTCAGATTGCATCTGGCAACACTTAGTGTTGCCCTAGGCCAGAATATATATAGCAGCCCTCGTTAAATCGAAATTCTTTTACTTTTGTCTTACGTCATATAAATACTATTATCTGTTCTATAAAATCTGTACTTAGCTGACTTTTTCCTCACTGTGAGATCTACAGGGTATGTCCGGAAAGTAACAGGACTGATAGGACTGACCGGTATCCTCCCTTGCGTGTCATGCGCCTCCTCCATCTTTTATTCTCACCTCGCTTTATAAACTAGTATTTCTGTACCCGGAATATGTGCGAAAAAGTTTATTTATATGAAAAACACTTAGTAAAACTATGTTTATATAGCATACCTTTAGGCGCTTAAGCCTTTTCACGCAATAAATTTAAACAATTTAGCATCTGTTGCTAAAAACATATTTCGAATTTTCATCATATTGTTATTTCACAAACTACACAACCAAAGTGAACATCACCTCGCACCTAGTTATATATGTATATGTGTATGTATGGCCTGCAACACCTTCCACGAAAATATGCTGCGAACTTTTGAAATTCCTTGCAGCTGTTGCACATATTCGAGAAATGCTTAAGGGCAAATGCTGCTGCCATACTAAAGCAGTCGAAGGGAAGTTATGTATTCCTACGTATGTGTACCTCTCTGTATGTATCTGTATGTGTTGTATAGATGTGTAAATGAAGTATGTGTAGGTGCTGGGTTGCCGCTGGCGCTGCTCATTGCTGGCTCGGCTATTGAAATTAATATCATTTACAATTGTCGAAATTGTCACACGTACACTTTTCTCGCATTTCTTCTACAGACTTGACATACATACATGCAATATATGTGTGGAAATATATGTACACTAACCTTTTTAAATGGAAAATGTGTGAGACGAGTCTTTTTGTTGCGGAACTGAGTGAAGTCGTCAATGCGGCAGTAAATCAGTCATCTTCAGGCATTCGACAAGAAAAGTAGATATTTATTTTTGCACTAAACATACATATGTATACATATATGTACTTGTACATGTACATATATACATATATTTATATTATTATACTATAAAGGGTAATCCATTTCGTGATTCCCTACTATTTTTTTAAGCAAAAACACAGAAACCTTAAATTTAATGGGGCATGCTTATTATCATTCGAAAGAACATTCTTTGACATTTGATTTTTGAAAGTTATCACTTTCAAATGCTGGGCGCGGCTAGGTCTCAGATGGACCATCCGTTGAATCTTATTTTCGATGACTCGTTCGAGCTTTTCGACTGGTAACTGGCGAATGGCACGCGTGATGTTTTTCTCCAAGGACTGAATCGAAGCGGGATTGTCCGCATTGACTTTTTACTTTACATATTTTCAAAGGCAAAAGTCTAACGGTGTATTATCACACGATTTTGGTGACCAATCGACCGCCCGAAAACATGAAATTATCTGCTCAACGAAGTGTTGTCTTAATAAATCCATTCAGTGATGCGATATGTGGTAAGTGAAGCCGTCTTGTTGAAGCCAAATATCACCGAGATTAGGAGCTTCAATTCCTGGCATTAAATAGTCGGTTATCATGGCGCGATAATGGTCGCCATTGACGGTAAAGTTCTCACCGGCATCAGTTTTGAAGAAATATGGACCCCGGATTCCACTAGCTTACAAGTTACACCAATTTGTTTTTTGTTTTCTAGATGAAATGACAGCTCTTGAATATCTTCAGGTTGCCCTTCATCCCAAATGCGGCAATTTTGTTTGTACCTATATACCCTTTGAGCCAGAAAACGGTCTCATCGCTGAACAAAATTTGATGACCTATCAAAAAAAGGCTATTGAAAAAAGTACCTCAACTTGGATCACCCGTTATATAACATACCCCACCACATTTGACATCAAAGTAAAAAATAACGAAAAATAAATTGCTTTCTACAAACGAAAACTCCGCAAAAGATTTTTCCACACAAATCACATTCCGTTTCGTTCCTCCAACTGCCTCGTTTGCGTTCGGTATGCTTTGAGTGCGTGTTGGTATTTAATCAACGTTGATTTTGCTAAAATTCCCACACATTCTCCTAGCTCAAACACAAACACACACACATATACATTCGCACGTGCATTTTCTTTACGCTTACTAATACACATGCACAAACACACGTACACACATTCTTTTCCACACAAACAGCAATGTTCAATAAAATTGGCACATAAAGTAAAGCGTCATGAGCGAAAGGCATTTAATGTTGGTATACTGCTCTACTTACCCATGGGGGTCTGCCAGCAGCAGCGCCTGTCTCCGAAAGGTGTGTTTGCGTGCTGCCAACCGACCAAATGCCTTTGGTGGCAGGCAAAATGTCGACAGAAAATTTATGGAATTCATTTTGATTGAAAATGTTTTCCAAATTAGCTAACGGACTTTAATTATAATTGTGGGTCGTGCCAATGGGCCTTTAAGTGTAGTTATTGTAAAAAGTACACAATGCATTGGGCGTGTTGGAAATTATTTTGGAAAAATTTTCATTTTCTATTTAAGAGTGTTATAAGTAAAGTGGGTTTTTTAATTGCAAAAAAAAATATTAAAAAATTTCTGAACATTTTATGTTCTTATACCAAGGATATGCATGTGGGAGCTAAATTTTTGAAAATACTAAGAATTACTATTAGTAGCGAAGCGGTTCTGCAGCGTAATTTTTGATGAAAATATACAATTTTGCTGGTAGCAACGAACCTTGACCTTTTCCGACACATAATTTACCTTTTGTAAGATTAATTTCTCGTCGACGGTACCTTAAATTGGTGGTTACAGGCCTCCTACAGCTATCGAGCTGAAATTGCAGTTTTTCAAATTATCGCTTTGACTTAATGTAGTAAATTCTTGCTTTCATATTTTGGCATATCAATGAGTCAGTTTCTCTTTCATCTGTCTATAGATGGCAAAAGTAACAAAACTGACATGTTTGAAGTTGCCTTTCCAAGATGACACTGATGCGGTTTTTCGAAATCTCAAACCTTCCAACGTTACCACGCAAATTAGCACGCTTTGAAGTTTCAGATCCAGGAATACTGATTCCTGGCCAATTACTTCGTTACAATTTGTTCAAGGTATTAATCTGAATTTAAAGCTGAACTAGAATCTAAAGTTCGGAGAAACAGTCCACCAAAAGTTGCTACAGCCAGAGAGATTATGAAAGCGCTGGTGGTCCTACGCTGGCCAAGCTTCCGCGAAGCCCAGCTATTACACAAGAACACAAGAGGATATCTATTGACAGCGGTTCTAAGGTGCCTTTCCTTGCTAGTTCATCAGCTTTACGATTGTCTGCGATTCCGCTGCGGCCTGGTACCCATACGAGTCTTACCACAAAGAGACTCGTTGCTATCGATAACGAGGTTACAAACTTTTGACCAACCCTGAGCGCACTGTTAATGGGTTCAAAGCTAGTATTGCCCGCTTACTATCTGAGTGGATGGTTACTTCTTTGAAGGAGACTGCACTACAGAGCAGAAGCTCACTGCCCCACTCCTACAACGGCTTTTTCCCACTCATAACTCCCTCGTCGATATATTGGCAGAGAAGAAGTCACCAGAGTTCGATTCGGTGACTCTATGATCTAAGCATATCCGAGTGTTTAGATGCTTGTTCTTTTAAGAACCCAAATCTTTCGCAGCGAAGCACTTTATGACGATGTCTACAGACACTTTGTGCAAGATGGCATCAAGTTCCATGGTTGGAGTGGACATTGGTTCACATGCTGATGAGCGCCGCCCGTTGAACGCGCTGGAGTTTCTTTGCAAGTGTGGTCTTTTCTAGAGCTTTCCACCACATAAAGATTCCATAGAAAATAATGGACTTGACTATAGTGTCGTAGAGCCAGAGAACTACTTTCGGTGAGAGACCCTACCTTTTACCAATGGCTTCTTTACAGTAGTATAAAGTGTGCCTAGGTATATTAAAACAAATTTTTAGTTTCAAAGTAAAAATAACTTTTGATATTATAGAAGCTCCCATGAGACTTTTAATTGATAATGGTTTCCACCAGCTTTCAAGGGATTAGTATCATGAACATAGAACGTTAGAATTTTTAAGTACTAAGTAGGTCTTACCCGCTATATCTAACGGTATATCGATTCCATAGTGCACTGTGCACTGATACCATCCTTAAATCTCGGTTTTCTTTAAGCATTCAACAGTAGTCCACTGTCATTCACATACTCCATCTGTCCTGGTATATTTTTGCCTTCTCCGTAGTAACACAAAGTGGTGAAATCGTTCACTTTGCTCTTCATTTACATCTTGTAAATTTTCTGAAAAGTAGTCAAGGTTGGAATAAGAAAATTTAACTGAAGCTTGAAATGGTTTTAACATTCCTTTGACGATTTGTCCGAGAGACTTGGAAACTAAGTATTTGAGCAACTTCCATTATTTGAAAGTGACTTTACAAATGGCTTTAACAATCCCAGCTTTATATGAAGCGGTGGTAGAAGAACTTTATGCAGATGTACCAAACTTTCACGTAAAATATTCTTTAAGGGGTCACTAGGGTAATCTTTTTTCCCATTTTTTTTTTGCATTTTCTGTTCCCTTGTACCTTTAGAATTAATGTAGAAACCCACTTTTCCATTGGAAGGTTTCGAAAAAGGCCCAAAAATAATAATACCGCTCGTCGTTTGAAGCGCTGGGAGTGCACACCTGGTACAGTACACACCAGTACCTCAAACTCTAAACGCGTTTTTCTCAGAACACACTTTTTTAAACTGGCGAACATGATTCCGGTCGGACTTCTCAACCGATTTGCTTAATATTTTTTTTAAATGCTCACACAACGCCTGGCTATCGTCCCTACTAGAATCATAATTTTTTATAATTTATTGACAATGTTATGACAAAATGTATGCAAAAAAACATGGGGAAAAATTAAAAAATTAATAAAAATTTCTATGAAAAAAAAAATGTTTAAAAAACCGGCCAGATTACCCTACTTAGCCCTTAAGGGGGTATTCTGGTCTAGAAGCATGAATTTCAGGTAATTTTTAAAGTGTCGTAAAAAAAAGCAATTACTATTTTTACTATCCATTTTTTTTATTAGTTATTTGTTAATTTTAGAAGAGTACAGAAAAAAATTAAAAACTGAAAAAAAGTAAAAAATGTCAAAAATTATGAGCTGACGAAGTGGGGGGTCTCTAAAAATTTTCACGTGACCATACCTATGATTTCAACCCTCCTAGTTATCTGAAACCAAAAAAAAAACAAAGATTATTAATCTTGAATAATGTCGCAATGGCCGGAACTAAGGAAAAGTGGGGAAAAAATTTTTTCACAAAATGGCGACTGCCTGAAAAAAAAGTTTTTTTGGATCACTTATTCTGACTATTTCGAATTTTTTAAAATAAAAAAAATAAAAATTTGGGGATGGGGCTAGTACCAACCATCGACAAGTCTATAAAAATTTCAAGTAAATCGGTCAAGTAGAACCTGAGAAATCGTGGGTTTTGTTCCGAAAAAGTCAGTTTTGAGAAAAACGCGCTTAAAGTTTCGCGTAAAGTCTTTTGTTCGATTAGTTCCGGCCGAACCAGTTTGGATGTCGGGTCAGAAAAATGCCTATATCTCCGAAAATAATTTGAATTTTGAAAAATCCTCTTGTACACATATTCTTGAATAGTTAAACTTTGAAAATATAAAAAAAAATTCGATTTTTTTAAATTTCTAGACCAGAATACCCTCTTAAGTTCCCTTGATGCCAACATTTTTTGAGGTAGTGATTTTTTCGGTCTCTACTATTCCATAGAACCAAAAAGGACGGATTTGGTAAACCCGTTCGAGCAAAATGCTCAACACTTTAAATCAATCCAGACATTTGGAAAGAACCAATACTAAGTTTTTACAAACTGATTTTCCATCTGTCTGACTGCATATATACAAACTAATCCTCCAGTTTTTGAGATATCGATCTGAAATTTTGCACTTGTCCTTTTCTCAGCTAGAAACTGCTTCTTAATTGGAACCCACAGTATCGGACTACTATAGCAGATAGCTGTCATGCAAACTGAACGATCGGATTCAAGCGCTTGTATAGAATACTTTTTCATTTGAAAAGATATCTTCACGAGATTTGGTTCATATCATTTTTCAAAGTAAAGCTACAATTCTCCGTATATACATTAGGAATCGGACTACTATAGCATATAGCCGCCATTGAAACTGAGGCATTTTCATATCCATGTGTTATCTTATAGCAATATAATGCACCTGTGAAGCGTTTTATAGCTTCATGGCAGCCGACGTTAACGTCGTTTCTTATTTACCACAAAATATAATTTAAATATATCCGTAACTACTTCATTAAAAGGCGCCAGTTATGCTACCACTGTAAAGGATTCTTGGAAATTCGGTGAAATTTTAAGCCTGTAGCCCCTCAATTTAGCTAAACGAAGCATTGAAACGCCACTAAGCACTCGAGAATGAGCAAATATTTGTGAGCAAGTCAAGTATTACTAATGATTTACATGCTTTACGTATTTACAGCGTACAGCTAAGTGCACTGCAAATATATAACTAAGCATATACTTAAGTATAGTGTCTGTATATTTATATACCAATGTACATATAATGCAAATAACTGTTAATGAAACTTTCAAATCGAGATTTTATTTACTTAACGTTCGCCTAAATTACTTCCGCCATCGAGTTCAAACACGACAACAACAAAAGCAAACCAATAACAACAATATGCAAGCAAGAATCATAGCTGCAAGCGCTTAGGTTTCAATTAAATCGTATTAAATATAATTAATTTTCAATTTCTGCATGCGTATTTAGTTGTACTTCATTATATATTTATACAGTTATTAACTGTTGCCAGTAAATTATCGCATAAATAAATCAAATGTTAGTTTGCCAGGCAAATATTTGCACGAGCTAACGCCTTTGTGCCTCTGTGTGTGTTTCTCTGTCGGTGTATGTGTTGAGAGTGACAAGTTCTCTTCGCTCTCTGCTAACGAGTCGATAATTGCATAAGCAATAACAGGATGGCAAATTTAACAAATTTTATCATTTTTATCAATTGCTGCACTGCAAATTGCATTTATTTAGCGCTTCATCGCTTGCAACACACTTTGCAACGGTACTATGTATATATGTATGTATGTGTTCGCAAGCTGCTAACGCGCGTTCGCATACTGCAGCAGCTTGTTGAGTGTGTGTGTGTGTGTGTGTGTAGGGTAGTCAAGCATCAATTGACACGAAAGCGTTCAAGCGTTGTCAGCTCAATCGATGTTCGACGATTTGTCACTTCGTACATGCACATATTGGCTGCGATTAGGCGAATAGCCCACTGCAACAGCAGCCACGGATGGTTTTTAGATGGTTTCGTGCTTGTGATTTTTGCACCAGTTGCCCAAGGTGCTCCGAAGCGCAGGCTTCTTCAGTGTGCTAACTATTACTCTGACAGTATGGCGGCGATATTAACATTGAGCTCTCTGAATGTATGCTGGAGACTAATCTGGACTTCTTTTCTCTGGCGTATACGCTCGATACTAGTCTAAACTATTTTTCTCTGGTATCCAGTTGTCTCATGATTAGACTGGTTTGTGATCCAGACTACGGCGATATTGCAGGGAACTACAAGACTGATGTGTTTGCAAGTTCTGGTACTGCTCACTAGCTGCAGAATTTGTATGGGTTGCAGCTCCGCTGGCGTCTTGCCGTTTGTTGTTTGATGATTGTTGTTTGATGATTTGGGTCTCAGGTCAACTCAGTAAGCGCTGGTCCGCTTTTACCAACTGTGCAGTCGCAAGCTCCTTCTGAAGCAGTGTAAACCCTCAAAAAATACACCTTTCAATGATTGCAGGAATTCCAACTGGGCACTTTCCGATCGGAATTCAGGCAGTAAAATTAGATTCTTATCGGATGCCAGTTACATAAGCTGCTTGGCAGAAGATGAAGCAGCATCAACAAAAACATTTTCTTCTTGAATGTCTCAATTTTGCGAGATCAAGTCTAAAATGCCGCATCCGAGGCTACTTTTAGGCAGACAGGTGAAATAGTGTAAACTTAAATAAAGCAATAATAGTAAGTAATCAACTTTCCCAGTTTTGTCTGGTTTCGCTAAAGAACTTTATATAGCAGTTTAAGGGCCAACGCCCGCTAGTTTGGGGGATCAGCTATTTAACATCACCTTAACTAGCTTAGCCAAGGATACTTTCACTTTTGTACCCTTTTCCATCACTACACATCGTTTGAAAACTGATGGAAACAATTCCACATTGTTTGAAGAGTTCGTAGTCAATTCAAAATGTTATATCGAAAGATATACTTATTGGATGTATAAAGTGTTTGGGCAGATCAGCTGACTTCGAAGGGATTATGGACACTCGCAGAATGCCGTAGCTTGTTATTGTTAGAAAATGGTAAAGTCTTATTAAAAACTCGCTTCACAAGCTTCGGTCAAATAGTTTTGGAGCTTAAGTCCCAATGGTTTTAAACTAAACTTATTTCTTCTAGGTCTTCACAATCCGGCCGCACTGAAATTTTTAATATCAAATTCTTTTAAATTTGCTGAGAAAATACTAATTATGTACGTTTTTTGCTTAGGAACAATCGAAATATAGTATTTTCAAACGCTAGAGAAAGGCTGGTCTTACTGCGGGCAAAGAGATTACTAGATCTCTAGCGATTGATCTTGGGCCAAAAGGCTTTTGCGACAGCGCATGTACCAATGGTGGCCCGTGCCGGCCAAGTTTTCGCGAAGACCAGCTATCCGGTTGTAGAACACAAGAGGGTACAGAAGCACCGACCATCTCAGCTTTACAGTTTTCTGTAAATCCACTGTGGCCTGGCACCCATACCAGTCTTGTAACAATGGCCCTCGATGTTATTCATAGCGAGGTTGACAAACCCTGAAACTGTTAATGAGTTCAAGGCTAGTATCGCCGCTCTGCCATCTGAGTGAATGGTCACTTTTCTGAAGGAAGCTGCACCCCGAAGGAGTAAGTCTACTGCTACTTTAATGGCTGCAACCGCGGCCAAGAAGACACTGCAATAGTTAGGAAGTTTGGAGATGATAGAGAGCTCCTGACAGTAAACCCTTCCATCAACCCTCCCCTTCTTTCCTCCAATAATACTAGTCTAAATACCTTCGGATTTCCCGCACCGCAAACGTTTATCTATTTATACTAACCAGATTTTGAGTACAAACGCGAACATTCTCGAAATTTTTGTCACTGGTCTGGAAAAAAGATTAAGCTCTACCCTAACCTGACTGTTTTATGTGGTTAGAACAACTTATAAGCCTTCCGAAGTTTATTGTCAATTACCAAGCACCACTATAAATGTGGAATTCCATTACCTTCCCTATATATGGGACCTGTGTTGTGTCTCAAAATTAATGATATTTATTGACAATAACCTCTTCTATCATCTAGTATATGTTACCTTCTGGTCTCAATTCACTGTGATATATATCGGTGATATATGTATATCATTAACTGCATGAGAAATTTCCACTACATTTATTCACTATCAAGAGTTTAGTCTCTTTAGCATAACCTCACATAACCTAACCAACCTGACAGCAAAATTGCTCTCAAACATTTTTTCATATTATTATTGGCTAATTTTTTCTCTCTTTAAAACTCAAAACGCAAATTAAGTTAACTGTAACATTTTTATTCTTTCTCATTTCAGTTGGCACAAATAGACTGCCACGTTGAACAACTTTATTGGTCCGAGTGAGTTTATTGCCTTTTAATCCTATTAATGGTCGGCTTTGACTGGAATTCCATGCGCAACTGTACACTCGTATATACCATATTATATATGTATGAGTACGTTGAGTTATTGCCTGAACTAAGCTGATTTGGTAAGTGAATTTTTGGCATTTTTCTCTCGTTTATTATATTCTTAGCAGTATGAATTGCACTATAAAAATGTAAATATATATAGTACAAAGTATGTTAAATAAGCGGTAAAAAGAGTTGTTCCATAATATTCATAACAACTCATTAATTGTTGCCATAAAGCAAGGCTTTTTTTGTGAGTTTATTAGAAATTTTTTTTATAAACTTAAGATAAATAAGTTTGTTATATTTTAATTCTTATAAAAACTTTTTTCCTGAATTTGTTAGAAAAGGTGTTGCAATTGATTAAAAAGGCCGTAGTTGGCTAGAGAAAAATCAATCAGTTCGGTTGTACAATAATTATTAAAAATTTTCCAGTAAAACTCCTACCCCATGCTAAGCAACTGATTGAAGTCTTCGCTCCCCGAAGTATGATTGATATTTGAAGGGTCTTGAGGTCATGATTGATTTTTAACTGAAGTTCTATCTACTTACAAGTCAGAGAAAACGCATTTTATTGTGGATAAAAAATGCATAAAAATGGCATGTATTTAGGTTAGGTTACGTTAAACTGGTAAGCCAAAAACCACCCATAAACAAGCTTTGTTCCAAGAGAAGTAGTCATTATTTATGATCCCTGCGCTTGGCGCGAATTTTAACAGATTCTCCTCCAGTGTATCATACTGTGACGGCCTTAGATGCTTACAGCGTAGTCTTCCCGACGCTTCGAATGTGCACAATAGATGTTCCTCTGTTTCCCTAGTGCCTTGCTCTAAACATTTCCTGCGGTCTTCTCGATGTGTATCCCATTCTACTGGCTTGTGCCGCCGCCAGACAGTGACCAGTTAGTATTCTGATTGTGCTCCTACAGTCTCTTCTATCGGTGTTCGAACTTCTATCACTTTGATTATGTCTGAAGCATAAGGTACTCCTACACTATTAGAGAAACTTTAGAAGAATCTAATAGTCGGTACCTAAATCGTTTACACAACGTACTTGCAATCCTACTGCTGGATAAGATTCAACAATGGAAGACGCTATTAAGGTATAACTGTCAGATTTCTCCTTTCGATTCTATTGATCTCCCCTACATTTATGTAAAATATTTTTCTTGCACTTCAACACCACTGTTATTGAGTCTAAGTAAAACTGAATATTATACAACAAAAAAATCGATCATTACCTGAAAAATATATCTAAAGAGATCTTGTGGAAATTTCAAGTCGATTGATTTAGGAGTTATTTCCCTCGTCGAACCTGAAAACAGAAATACATTTAGAGTTTTAAGAGCTAAGTTAAAATTTTTTTACAAAAATATAATATTTGCAAAACTATTTAACAGCTATCAGCTTCAAATTTTGAAAATTCTCAAATTTATGTACATTCGATATATATGAAAAAACTTTTTTGAAATTCATAAGAGGTTACAACCTCATAAAATACTTGCTTTTCTCCGTTTCTTCTTTTGCTAAGCATATGATTGAACTCTCCTACAAACGTTCATCTTAACCATTAACATAAGTCACACGTCTTTTACACCGTCACTGAACTGTTGATTCTCTAAAAAACGGTTTCTGAATAAAAAAGATCATAAAAGAATCAATTGCCTCAAACTAAGTCGAAAAAGGCTATTCGTATTTCTAATCAAGCTTCAACTTAATTGATTTTTTATATTTATACTAATAAATAAAATAAACGAATATGTACCATTTTGGTCGACCACTTTGTTCCGCTAGAGACATTATTCCATCAGTGAAAAACTTTCATCAGTGCAAATCGAAATTTGCAGAACGAAAGCGAACGAATCATTGTTGTGCTACACGAACTGATACAACATCGTCTCCGCAAACTTCACAAATTTCTTTGGTGGCTTGCGTGGCATTCTTCCCTTTTTTATACAAAAATTTCAAAATATAGCGAATATCTTCATACTTTTCACTCATTTTTGAACAACTGTAACTTTTTTTCAGCTTCTCCGAATTTAAATTATTTTTTGTTAAATAAAGCTTAAAATCTCACCTTTCCAACACTATATGATATGACACAATGTGATTCGTAGCACTGGATATATACAACTGTAACGACATCTTTGGACAAAATACGAAAAGACTTTTTCGACTACCCATACAATAAATGGGTTATTGACTCCACAATGTAAAGAATCCTGATTTAATCGGACTAGCAAATGTATGTATATAATTATTCAAAATTTAGCCTACCTCCAAAAGGTATACCGATTTTTTGTTCTTTTTTCTTTATGCCTTATGTCATAGTAGTTACCAAATGGTCAAGCTCCTTCCTGATTTAGCGTGCATTGTCTCTTTATAGACCACTGGTTCCATAATTCGTACACAATCGTGGCTCGATGCGATGGTGCATTATAATCACGTAAAAGCCATGAATTTTTCTTCCACAATTCCGGACGTTTTCGGCAAACGTTCCCACGCAAACACAATAACGCCAAAAAACTCTTTTTTGACCGCCTGTCTCTCTTGAACAAATTCGAGATGCACCAAACCACGAATATCGAAAAAACAATAAGCATCAGCGCTCAAACGCTTTTGAAGTGATTTTTTTTTTTTTGGTTTTGGCTCGTTTTTCTGTTCGTTCCGATGATTTTTGATTTTTTGCATGACAAACTCAGAAAGCCATGCTCATGGGCAGTTGTAAATGTCCAAGTAGACATGTTTACGGTGCTCTTCTTGAAACAAATTTGACTTTATCCGGACGAGCTCAGCAAGAACGCTTTTCACCGTAAAATATCCACCAAAATTATTCGAGCGGACTACCGAGAGATGTGCCATATCTCTAAATCTTGCCCGACGATTTGCAAGCACCTTATCCCTTACTTCATTGATATTTTCATCAGTTGAACGAGGTATATCTTGAAGGTTCTTTCGACCGTCTTTAAAGGCTTTTTACCACTCGTACGCTTGTGTTTTAGAAAAAACTGAATCACCGTAAGCCTTTTCCAACATTCGCAATGATTCCGCATACAAAACTAGGTTAGAATTACAAAATTTGAGACAAGTGCTTTGCTCGATATTTTAATCAATTGTAAATCAATAATTTATACGCTTCTTCAGCCTCTGCCTTCCGAGTAGGGAAATATCTGGAGAAGTCGATGGACTCTTATACCCAAAAGAAGGCAATGAAGTTGATGTTGCATATAAGGGCATACAAGTTATGGAAATTTAATTGCATTTTATTATTTTATGGGTCAATGGTTTAGAGCATTCAATAGGTGATACATCCGACCGCAGCAGTCCAATGCTAACTGCAAGCACACATTAGTATGAATTATTCATTTCACAGCAGCATTCGTGCAACTGTCTGCAACCGACATATTTAAGTAAAATTTACGATACGCTTAGCCTTATCAGTGCATAACTCGGAAGAGTTCTTCGACTTCTCTCTTTAATCGCTACTTACAACGTTGCAATTTTTAGACACACACACACACGGACATTTAAAAACGAACTTAACTTTACTTTGGTCACACATGCACTCAACCTTTGTTACTTTGTAAGTTTGTATGTTTGAGTGTATGCATGTATATATATGTGTGTGTGTCTGTGCAGTTAAGCATGATTTAGTTTGTGCTGGTCACGTTCTCAATTTGCTATTCTTCACTCAGCTCATTTCGCTTGGCATGCCACACTATCATGCTTTCACTGTCGTTTTCGTTATCCTTTCGCTGTTGGCAGGATGTGCCGCAAATGAAATTTTCACTTTAACATTTATGATTGCACGTTTGACTTCATTGATTTCACAATTGATTGGCATGCACACATATACATGCAGAAGTATTTAATATGTCGGTGGATCGAAGTTCGAGCGCAAGTTGAGGCATGTTGGCAGGATAATGCAGAGAATGAAGGCAACTCAGTGTGGCCGCTCGACCGGACGGCTGTCAATATTCATTGTTAATTTTTGCAACAAACACAAACAGAAAGATGAACAACATACCTTGGCTGCCGAAGAGTTTGTGTGTCTGCCTTTGATCCATTTATTTTGAAAAAATCAGATTTTTGAGTTTTTGCTCTGCTTTTAACTGTAAAAATCTCTGTTTAACTATTCCTCTTTTTTTCTCCCGATTTTCAACACACTTGTCTAATATTTGTGCTCCTTAGTGTAATAAGCAACACTCGTGTTTGTCTGTGTGTTTTCGTCTATATTCAAGCTCGCTACACTTCTGCCGACTGCTTTGAAATATTCCCTTCGATCTGCTTTGTGAAATTCAATTTCAGTTCAATGACCACTTTTTCACTTTTATTCGTTTTGCCTCCATAATATTTCATAGCGTTCGCCAGCATTGGCTGCGTCGTCTGGCGCTGAAGGTCAATGTGAATGGCGAATTGTGCATTGCAGAGGTTATCAATTGGGCTAATTTGTAAGTTTCGTTTATCGATATTTTCGCCTCCATTCGTTCGTTCAGACAAGTGAAATGTAAACATATAATATTTTCAGATATATGTATGTATAAGTGTGCGGCTTACGTATGTACCTGGCAAGGGAATTTAAAAGATATGAAAGAAATGCAGCGAACTCGCATAGAAGTAGAAAAAACAAGAACAAACGTTAACTTTGGTTGCACCGAAGCTAAATACCCTTCACAGGTGCGTTTCTGTTAGTAACTATGTGTTCTGTTTGTATGGAAGCTATATTCTATAGTAATCCGGTCTGAACAATATTTTCGGAGATTATATTATTATCTTAAGCAGCAATCCATGTCAAATTTCATGAAGATACCACGTCAAATGCGAAAGTTTTCCATACACGCCCTTATTCCGATCGTTCAGTTTGTATGGCAGCTATATGCTATAGTGAGCCAATCTGAACAATTTCTTCTGTTATTACATTATTTCTATAAACAATAACTCCTACCAAATTTCGTGAAGGTGTATTGTTAAATGAGAGAGTTTCCCATGCAAGCATTTGATTCCGATCATTCAGTTTGTATGGCAGCTATGTGCTATAGTTAACCGATCTGAACAATTTCTACGGAGATTACAATGCTGCCTTAGAAAATAATATTTACCAAATTTCGTGAATATATCTTGTTAGATGTGAAAGTTTTCCTTATTAAAACTTGATTCCGATCGTACAGTTTGTTTGGCAGCTATATGTGATAATGGTCCGATATCGGCAGTTCCGACAAATGAGCAGCCCCTTGAAAAGCAAATGACGTTTACAAAATTTCAAAACGATATCTTAAAAACTGAGGGACTAGTTCGTATATATACAGACAGACGGACAGACAGACAGACAGACAGACGGACAGACAGACGGACATGGCTAAATCGACTCAGCTCAACATACTGATGAATTATATATATACTTTATAGGGTCTCCGACGCTTCCTTCTGGGTGTTACAAACTTCGTGACAAACTTGATATACCCTGTTCAGGGTATAAATATGGAACGGTCACGGAATATGGGTATTAGGAGTATGCGTGGACCAATCCTATAATTTTTAGGACTATATTATAAAATGTTTCAACTAAAGTATTTACTTAATTTTATTGAAATATTACACATATTGACCGATATACTGTACTAATATGTAATAACACCAAAGGAATAACCGATAGTATAGGTATACATAGTAACCTATATATAATAAGGTCAAGCGAGAAGTCGAAAATTAGTCTTATTCGGTATATGGTGGCTATTGAAAGTATTGAAGCATATTTTTATCAAAAAAAAAAAAACAATAAAAAAGTCACAAATACAAAAGATTACTTAAAAAACTTGATTCCGTACGTTTAGTTCGTATAGCAGTTACATGATATAGTCATCCGATCTGAACAATTACTTTGGCGATTTTATTCGATAACAATCCATGCCAAATTTCGTCAATATAACTCGTCGAAAGAAAAACAATTTCATGCAACACGTGATTCCGAACGTTCATATAGTTTTCCATTATCCGCGGTTCTGACAAATAAACAGCTTCGTGGGGTAAAAGGGCGTGCGCAAAATCTCAGATCGATATTTCAAAAACTAAATCACTTCTTCTTCTTTACTGGTCGCTGTTGCTAATAGCCTAGTTAGCTTATAATTTCTTCTTTTTTGCAATTTGTAGCAAATTCGAGAAACAAAATTCAGCCAGGCTCTTCTCCACCTGATCTCTCCAAAGGAGTGGAGGTAGTTCTTTTCCTCATTTTCCACTGATTTATACTGAATCGATAACCTTAAAAGCGCAGCCGCTGCCGTTTGATACGCTGAACTATATTAATGTCGTCGTATATCTCGTACAGCTCAGCGATCCATCGACTGCGGTATTCACTGTTGCCAATGCGAAAGGACCCCTAATCTTCAACAAAACCTTTCTCTCGAACACTCCGGCCGACTCATCAAGTGTTGTCATTGTCCATGTCTCCGAACTATATAACACAACGGGAATGCTGAGAAACTTGTAGAGTTTGGGCTTTGTTCGTCGGGAGAGGAATTCACTTTTCAATTGCCTACTAGGTCCAAAAAAGCACATTATGGCATTAGTGATTCTGGCTTATCCCACGGTAATTGGCGCAGATTTTAACCTTCTTTTGGATTGGACGGAGCACACTTAGGTTCCAACCGACCATATCTTGCAAGAATCTTATGCATGCACCTTGTCAGTTCGCTGTATTTGAACAGCTCGGCTGGTAATCTATCGGCCCTTGACGGTTTGTTGTCCTTCAAGTGGGTAATATCTATTCCATCGTCATCGATAGTGGAAACGGGTTCACCATACTTCTACTTCTTCTTCTCTATTGTGTAAATGTTTTTCTCTGTTTGCTTATAAACATCCTGGAGACAAAACGTTGTTTCAAAATTGCAGAGATTAGATTAGTGCCTGCATGAGTGCATGCATGCAAGTGTTCTGAGGTTTGTAGCCATAGCAACGGCGTTATGATATATGTACTGCAACAACAACTATTACCAACAATTGCAAGCTACTCTGACGGCTATTACTCTGAATTTGACTTACACGAAATTTAAGTACCTGCACATACATACTAATACATATACAAGTAGAGAATAAATGCGGTCCAAAATTTCAGCTATGGCCTTGCTTGCCCCACTTCCCTTGCTACTCCGCCGATTTTGGCCTGCATTCAATTGTCTCTCTCATGGTCTGCCACACAATTAAAAGTGGAAATTGTAAACTTTGTTGCGAAGTATGTTTCATGTGGTGTTGCCGTTACTGCCGTAGATACTTCAAGTTCTTGGAGCATTAGGGTGGATCTCGATTTTATGGCATAAAGGAATTATTAAATATATTTATAAATTTTTTTCGTTACTTATTAGCATGTTTGAATGTATTTGTAAATTCATAAGCTGGAGTGGGATTTAAAGAAATAAGATGTTGCCAACTGTTCACAATAAATATAAATAAGAAAAAAATAAAATCTAACAAACAAATTAAAAAATATTAAAATATCGGTATCAAATTAAAATTTAAAGCTGCCACCTGTCTTCAATATAAAGCAAAATACTGATATTCTTCAGGTGAAGAGAGATTTAAAAATATAATATGTTGCCAACTGTTCACAATAAATATAAATAACATATATTTAGCAAATATATTTAAATCGGTATGAAATTAAATTTAAAAAAATTTAGAGTTGCCACCTGACTTAAAATTATAAATTCCCTGAAATAACATGAAACTCTATTTAAAAAAAAACAGCTTTAAGGTATTAAAATACCGGTAGCGAATAAAATTAAAAAACTGGAGTTGCCACCTGGTTTGGAGTTGAGAATTTTTTGAAAGAAAATAGTACATATGCACATACATATGTATGTATTTAACAAATAAATTTAAAAAACATAAAAATATCGGTATCAAATTAATACTTAAAAAATTTGTAGTCGCCACCTAAATTAAAATTATAATTCCTTGAAAAAAAGCAATTTTCGAGCTGAAGAGAAATTTAAAGAGATAGTATGTTGCCAACTGTTCACAATAATATCAAATAATAAAAAAACATTTAGCAAATAAATTTAAAAAATATTAAAATATCGATATCAAATGAAAATTAAAATTTAAAAAATTTAGTGTTGCCACCTGATTTAAAATTATAAATTCTTCGAAAAAATATAAAATAATATTTAGCAAATAACTTAAATTAATTAAAATACCGTTATAAAATAAAATTAAAAATAAATTTAGAGTTGCCACCTAGTTTAGAATTAAAAACTTTTCGAAAGAAAATAGTGAAATATTGATTTCGAAGGCTTGAAAGTTTAAAAAAATTTCCTTTACTTTTATATTCGAGGGAAAACGAAGCTTTGTCACTCCGATTTCGATTTGTATAATAAAAATACAGTTAGACTTCCATAATTCGAACTTCTACAACTCGAAGTTCTCCATAAGACGAATTCTTGAATTGGCAATAGAAATCAAATTTCATACGAACTTCCTTCATAACTCGAAGTCTCTCTAAATAGAGTTTTTTTTGGAGGATTATGGTTATTCGTGGTAGGGCAGTTCAACTGTATATTTTTTTAAAAGAAAAATAAAGAGAAAAAATTTATTGCAATTGCAGTTTTTTACCAAGAGCTTAGAAAAGTGGATTTAAAAATTAAAAAAAAAAATATATAATCAGTAAATTTAAGGACCATCCTAAAGATATATTGCATTTATGTATTTTGAGCTTCCAACTAACTTTGGTCCGCATGTGTTTTATTTCTTCTAACATGACTTACATATAAGCAGGGCAATATAAAGTTCGGCTTACTAAACTCAAGTTTTTATTCAAGATTTAAGAACTGTACACGCTTCGCACACTTTCTTCACTGCTACGTGGCTACCGTATTGCGGAGAATTTGCAGAAAATTCTCCTTTTCCACTTAGAATTACAAATCCGCCACAAATGCCAAAGCTCTCAACTAGCTGGTATTCCGGTTGCTCATTCTTCACTGAGCGCCACTTTCTCTGGCATCTATTGAGTATGTATATGTGTGTGCAAAGTTTATAAAATCAATTGAAATGGATATTGTTGCCTCTTTATCTGCGGCAGACTTACCTTTACTCCAATATAATTTGTAGCCTAGTTCTTTACACACACACACACACAGATGAACACTTATAACGCTTTTTTATTTTCTACGAAAGTAAAAGTAAACTTTCGTTTTTGTTTTTATCCCTGCATCTTCTCATTTGTCTTCATCGTTCGGAATTCGTTTTAGTTTCGCATTTATTTTGCTTGTTCCCTAAACACTTTCAATACTTTGCGCACGTCTCAACAAGTTTGTTGATAATAATGAGAATACCTTCGGGCTAGCACTCGTTCGAATAACGGTGTATCGATAAGAAATTGTTAGGTTTGTTAAGTTGGCGAGATCGATATGGATATGTAAGGAAATTAAAGCGCAGGTAGGACGAAAACGGTGTATAACCTCACTCATTTTATTGGTTGTGTGGGATAAAAGGAGGTTTTTCCAAAATTTTCAGCAATAATTTGAGAAATCAAACTTAGATCAAAAGCGTTAAATCTCCTTTTTTCATACAGTACGTACTGATCAAGTTTGAACAGTTTGATTTCTTCAAAAAACTTTGCTTTGAAGTTCTCAACATAGCGGATGCTATCAGCAAATATCTTTCTAGACATTTGTATAATTTGTACTGCCATGACAGTTCTGCCTGAAGTCCAAGGGTCATGTTACATGAAAGCACAAAGAACTCATGAAACATAATGCGCTTTTTGTTTATATTTGAAGATTCCAATATTCCTGCACTGTTGTCTCCCCAATCTCGAATATATTCGTCAAATAATCGTGTTTTCCATGAACTTGCGCCTTGGTCCATAGATCTTCTTAAACTAACTATTTCATGGTAGTTCCTATTTTTTTGCGTCACCTATCGAGATTTTATTACGACTTAATTTTATTCTGAAAATCCTGCTAATCAGAATTGTGTCGAAGAAGTTATAGAAATGTTGCTTGAAAAATCTCATTTTGGCATTAGAAAGATAGAGCAGAGGACCTCAGCCTCTCTTAGGAATCGACAGAACACATTTTGGTTAATATTGTACGAAGCATGTCAATGCTAGACTTGTACCGAAAGACATCTCTATAGGTCTTCACATTCTAGAATGATTAAGTGATTGATCAGGGGAATTCAGTCCAGCTTCAGACAGAGATCATTACAATAATTATTTTCTATAGTGACTTGTTAGTCTTCTAAAAATATTGACAGCCAATTAATTCCATCCAAATAACTACCGAGACGATTTATTTGGGACTTTGGTATCCCAATAGTTTACAAACAATTTATAGTATATTGTAGTTTGGCGTAGTCATGTCGCTCGTTACCCAGTAATGGACTCCTACATAAGTTGTCTCCATCAGTAGTCTAATCAACTACATCCTCATATAGTTCAAAGTTAATGCCGTGCCATTAACAAAAAAAAGGCGAGCAAAATTCAGTTTAAGGGGTATGTGCCATATATCAAATAAATCTCTTTCGACACCTAGCTCTTTGCGTGCTCTGTCAGTTAGCCTATTCATACACTCACATGCCAATCACTGGCTGTTGCTCACCGCAAACCTTCTGTGATTGCTACGATTCCACAACCATTCTACGAGGGTAGTTGAATAAAGCAATTACTTTCGGGAACTACTAAGTTTATAGTGAAGCAAGGAAAAAACTGTCAACTGATTAATGTTGTAATATCCCGAACCCAAATGGAAGTACATGACTTTATAACATCAATATGGAATTAAAAAAAAATATTTATTCACTAATTTTCTGTGGTGTTTTGAAAACCTAAACCCTTAAAAAATTTACAAAATCTAAACTGCCAAGGCTGTATGGTTCACATGATCTAAAGAAGAAAATAAAAGCAAGCTATGATTCATATAATGTTTATCTAAAAGCTTCTAATACTATTTTTAAGCTTTTTGAAGGTACAGTGTATTCAAACTAAAGCTCGAAACTAAAGCTGGAAACTAAAGCTTAACCACAACCAGTTTCTGTTAAAAACATACGGTCTTAAAACCCTTAGAGGCGATCAAATAATTACGTGAAGCATAGCTTACGTGTGAGTGCAATTAAAATATCAAATATTTTGAATATTCATTAAGCATAGCCGACAACGAGTGTGTGGAGCGCAGAAGTAGCCAACGAAAGCCGAATATACTCAACCATCTTCAGGTCAGCCATGCCCATTATTTCCCAAGTTGTTGTTTTTTTTTGCAGATGCCTTCTTAAGTTTTACTATAGTTTATGCCCTAAAAAGGGATCCAGCATATAAAAATCTTAAGTCTAGCTCATTTTACAATTATATACGTATTTAATATGTGTTTATTTGATATTTTCTAATAAATACTAACCATCTACAGTAAAATGATTCATATTTTTTTCATAAAAACATTCCTTTAAATGGAATACGCAGTTAAAATTATCCTTTAATGTGCTGTATCCAAATTTGATAGTACACCATGTCGTATGAGCAACGCAGAATGTATGAATCACTTCCATATACTTTAACTATATAAATTTTAAAATAATGATTTTATGTGAAAAACTGTTCAGAACTTTATTGTAGAGTGGCCAACTTTTCATCCGAGTATTACTTTTTCAAAGTTGCAGCTTTACTTTCACTTTCATAATGCAAAATATTAAAAAATTCCATATTATATACATACATGGGAAAAAATGAAGAATAGAGAACTTGTTTATATTATACATTGTGACAAAAAGTATCTGGAAATTGTAAATAAAACGCAGAATATTCAATTACCCATCAATTTTGCCGCCTTCAAAATAATACCCACCAGATGTAATACACATATGCCAACGATTTTTCCAGTCCTCGAAAAACTTTTCATAAGTACTTTTTGGGATGGCCTTCTGCCCCTTCAGCGAATTTTGTTTTATCTCTTCGATCGACTGAAAAAGGGTTCCACGGAGCGGCGATTTCAGTTTTCGACGGATATTCTCACGCAAACGCCTCAATACGGTCAAGTAGGACTTCTTATTGACCGTCTGTCGCTCCGGCGGGGCAAATGATGATGCACCAAACCACGAATAACGAAAAAATAGTTTTTGAGCGACTTTGTCGCGGTGGTAACGGCACCTTTTTCCCTCCATTCCGATGTTTGCTGACTGGTTGGTTTGCATGTCAAACTCATAAATCCATGTCTCGTTGGCAGTTATAATGCTCTCCATGAATGTGGGATCGGAATCCGCACGTTCAAGCGACCTGTTTACGATACTCCTTTACGTCTTGTCATAATGTATAGGAATCTATAGTGATATAGTGTTGATTGTTTCTCTTATAACACTGTAGAGTCTACTGCCTTAAAGTCTGTCTAATTTAGCTTGGGTTCTGAGCTAATTTATTGCCAAATTTCAGCAGCCAAAGAGAGGTTATGTTGAAAATCCATTCTTATCACTAACAAGCGCATCGAAACACCCTCGTCGTACAATTCAGCTTATTTCGCTGGCTGGTCAGCAACGCGTTTGACCGGCAAATAGAGAAAATACACACATAAATGTAAACAAACACATGTGCACAAACACATGAACACATACAGTCATACAAATATAATCAGCGACTCGTAGCTGCTGACAGCCATGGCGCAGCATGAATAGCAGAAATTTTCAAAATTTGTTTCGTTTAATTGAAACGAAAAACTTTCAAAGCCTTTAAGCATGCGGTGCTTAGCCAACAAAAACAAAAAAAAGCAACAACAACAACAACAAATGCCAAATAATACGCGCACGATCCACAGGCAATTCAGCCAAATGAATGCCAAAATGCTAACGCAGTTTACACAATCCAATGAGCAACCCACACACACACGCATACACATAGAAAAATAAACAGACACACGCATACAGCAATAAAGTCACACATACACCTTAACAAACAGATGTACACACATACATCTATAATCACGTCGTGCAACCGCTAATGCCAATGGCCGCATTACGTGCTCGCACATAATTATACACACACACATGCAGTCGTCCACACACACACACACACTCAAATATTGCAAGTACTTTATAAAACCGAAATTTCAAACAAACACGCTGACTCACGCTCACTAGAGTAAAGCACGATTTTCGAGCAATTACAGCTTCGAAACATTAAATGAATAAATGGCGCAAAATTTTGTACACACCCACACACCCATAAACGAACATATGCTTTCGCAATAATAATAAGACTAATACAAGCCAGGCCCTTGTGTGCTTTTGAATTTACAGTTACAATTTGCTTGTATATTTTTCGCAATTCAGTCGCTTTCGCTTACTCGCCACTCTCTGCTCACTAACACGTATACATACATACATATGTGTGTGTGTTTTTGCCTGTAGTTGATTTTATATTTGGTTTTTCGCAATCGTTCGTTGCGAATTTCAGCCAGATTTTCGTTTGCTTTAACTCTGCGCTCAACTATACCGCAACTGTCGGCCGCCGCTCGACCTCTTTCGCTTTTTAAAACTTGTTATTTTTTCATTTTATATAATTTTGCCCTTTCCTTGCTGTAGTTGCCGTGAGGCGTTGCAAATTAGTGTGGACACTGTGCGATTATGTGCTAATCTCTTTCGTGAGTTGGCTGGTAGGAAACACTTTCTGATTACAGTTATATTTTATATTAGAAATAGGTTTTGCCACACTAAAAAGTTACGGAAATCTGGAACATATAATATCCAACTTTTAACAAATGTTTCTTTTGGATTCCTTTTAGTGAATACTCCGTAAAATTTCAGCGTTTCATGAAAATCTTCAAAATATATGCAAAAATAATGTCTAAAACCATATCAAAGCCTCGTATTAGCTTCATAGATCTGTACTCAAATCCTTGGTAGATCACATCACCTAAAAATCAAACACTCTAATGACTACTTCTAGAAGCATATTCCATGCTGGCGAATCTGCAAAGGCACAAAACTCTGAATTTCCTCCACATCCATATGTGGGAAGTGGACGCTGTTGCATGAGAAAAAAGCATGCATCGAACTTTATCAAACGAAATCAATCTGCAGAATATTCTAATGCAAAACTAAAAGCAACCAAGCCTTTAGGAGTTTATCAAAGGTGCAGAACATTAAGAATGTACCAAAGATGAAATTGAGAAGATATTGCGCCAATTAACCGATGCCAACATCACCTGAGAGAA
Source organism: Bactrocera tryoni (assembly GCF_016617805.1). Lineage (NCBI taxonomy): Eukaryota > Metazoa > Arthropoda > Insecta > Diptera > Tephritidae > Bactrocera > Bactrocera tryoni. The sequence continues at coordinate 20,165,288 of NC_052502.1, forward strand.
CCACAGCATTCATTTGTGTAAGATGGGCCTACCTAATTAAAGCTCATTGCTTCAAAAGCGACAATAAGGAAAAAAATATTTTTATTGAAAAAGTCGCTCAGATACTTATACTTAACATTTTTCTAAAATACTTTAACCCCCTTTATTTTAGGTAGTTTCAAAAATTTCTTAAAAAGAAAATTAATTAAAAGCACATGAATCTTGTTTTCAAAGACCCATAAAACTTCTTTGGAAAGTTACATGCAGCTTAGTAGCCTTTTAGAGCTGTCGAGCTCTCTTGCCTTCTCTCTAACACTTGCTTAACAATTTTCAAGCACCATATCCTTCACTATTTTAATATTTTCTTTAGCTTAAAAGGTCGAAGGTCGTCTAGAACGAGGCATGTCTTCAACAATCTTTCGACCGTCTTTGAAGACTTTATACTTAGATAGGATGTATTCTATAGTAAAATGTTCCAAGGATATTTACAATAGACTGTGCATTAAGTTAAGGTCATGAAAATATATAAAACTTGCCCTGAAACTTTTGCGAAAACGGCGCCGAGCAGAGGTCACAAAAGAGAAACTTGACAAGGTAGCTGAGGATCATACATTCACCTAATACAGCATCACTAATGATACGACGTGGCTTTATGAATATGCCATCGAAACTGCCCAACAGTCTACCAGATGATATAAGGATATGAGTGAGCACTTCATCCTTATTTTAGAGTAGCATATTGTTTAATATAGATCTAACGGATTGAATATGGATCCTGAACATTATATGAAATAACTATAAAGTTCATAAGAAAAGCTGTGATAATAAACCCAGTGTTTGATCTAGGTTCAAAGCCATTTAGAGACTCCAGCTGTACCCAAGGACCTGATCTCTCGAACGGAGTGGATGTCTTCCTCTTCCTCTGCTTCCCCCGGCGGGTACTGCATCGAATACTTTCAGAGCTGAAGTGTTTTCGTCCATTCGGACAATATGACGTAACTAGCGCAGCCGCTGTCTTTAAATTCGCTGAACTTTGTCTATGCCGTCGTATATCTCGTACAGCACATCGTTCCATAGAATGCGATATTCGCCATGGCTAACGCGCAAAGGACCATAAATCTTTCGCAGAACTTTTCTCTCGAAAACTCGCAACGTCGACTCATCCGTTGTTGTCATCATCCAAGACTCTGCATAGCAAGACGGGAATTATAAGTGACTGGTTTTTGTTCGTCGAGAGATTACTTTACTTTTCAATTCCTTACTCAGTCCAAAATAGCAGCGGTTGGAAAGAGTGAATCTGCTTTGAATTTCCAAGCTGATATTGTTGTTGGTGTTGATGCTTGTTCCAAGATAGACGAAATTATCTACAACTTCGAAATTATGACAGTCAACAGTGACGTGGGAGCCAAATAGCGAGTGCGGTTAGTGTTTGTAGATATTTCGTCTTGCCCTCGTACATCATCAGACCCATTTGCTTTGCTTCCGTAACCAGCGTGGAGAAAACAGAACTAACGGCGCGGTTGTTATGGCCAAGCCAGCTGTTGTACACTCTTGTAGAAGATTGTAACTTCTCTATTCAGCTCTGCAGCTCGTATTATTTTCTCTAACAGCAGATTGAGGAAGTCGCACGATAGAGAGTCGTTTTGCCTGAAACATAACTTGGTATAGAACAGCTCGGGAAGGTCCCTCTCGATCTTGTTGGAGCTTTTGGTATTACTCAGCGTCAGTTCACACAGTCGTTTTCAGTTTGAGGGAGTACCAAGTTCAGGGATAGCGGCATAGAAGCAGTTCTTATTCATGCTGTTGAACGCGGCTTTAAAATTGACGAAGAGGTAATGTTTATTGATTGATCTTCCTTTCACGAGTCTTTTCCAAAATTTGGCGCATAGTGAAAATCTGGTGGATAGTAGATTTTCCAGGTTTAGAGCCACACTGATAAAGTCAGTTCAATCAGTTTTTTGACAGTGAGCTTCAATCTTTCCAATACTACGTTCGATAAGACCTTATAGGCGATATTAAGTAGGCTTATCCCAAGTTGGCACTGATTGTGGGATCCACCTTTTCGTGGACTGGGTAGAGCATATTTAGATTTCAATCGTCGGGCATGCTTACACAGCTCGGTCGGTAATCCAGCGGCTTCTGTCGCTTTGTTGTTCCTCTGGCGGGTAATTGCTGTCCGAACCTCATCATAGTCGTGTAATGGATCATCTATTCCGTCGTTTACGATTGGAGAATCAGGCTCGAAATCTACAGATATTACACATTTGTTGCCATTCAGCAAGCTGGAGAAGTGTTCCTTCCATAACTTCAGCATATTCTGAACATCAGCAACTAAATCACTACCTTGGGTTCTACAAGAATATGCTCTAGTATTGATACCTTCCGTTAGTTGTCGCATCTTTTTGTGGAATTTCCGAGCATTACCCCCCTCGGCAAGCTCTCCATACTCACGCATCTCTGCCTCTTTCTTTTGTTGGTCTTCATATGCATCTCGGCCGCCTCTTCATCTTTCGGTATCTATCTCACTCCGCTCGAGTTGTGGTCGGTCGCAACATTGCGAGGTTGGCTATCCGACTTCCCTCCACCGCGGCACGAAAGTCCTCATCGTACCAGTTGTTCTTTCGACCTTTATCGTCTTACAGTTCCCTTATTCCGAGTTGCTGATGAGTGCTCTTGGAGAGCAAGAGTGAAGTGAAGTGTCTAGTAGAAAACCGTTTCGCTGTCATTTGCAATAGTTGATAGTTCTCCGTACGTCGGACGTCGTATCTTCCCAGTGTTTTTTGACGTCGTCCATCTATCACAATTGGATCGATTTGGTTACGAACTTTTCTATGCTTTATTAATTTTTTTGTGCTGGAATTTAGTACTACAGGCAACCATGTTTCGTACCTTTGCGAAGTCGATCATTTTCGATCCCTTTAGAGATGTTTCGCCATCGAGGCTGAGTTTTCTTACTGTTGTACCAAAGATGCCTTCTTCATTCACCCAATTTTTCCAACATGGCGGGGCAGTTGTCATAAACGCCCTCCAGTCTCTCATAATAAGAGTCTTTAGTCATATCGTCCTTCTCTTCCGTCGGGGCGTAGACTCGACGACTGAGTCTTTCTCCCACCATGAATTCCACACCAAATTTGCGCTCCTTTTTATGTCGGCTGTAGTAAATGTCGCAAGGACCTACTCGTCTCCGTCCTTGTCTCCGTCCTTGTCTCGTTCATCGTATTCAATGGCGGTGATATCAGCCTTTATTTACTTTTATGAGGTCATCAACCAACTGGGCATCGGCACCTTTCGCATTTAGGTACCGGACATTCCAGGTACACGCCCTTAAACCATAGACTGTATAGAATTTTAATATAAGTCTTATATGGACTTATTCTCATTGAACCTATTGCCAAGATTAAACTTTTCCGATAGAGTGGGTTGAAGTGGCACACACGATCAATGTCTATTAACAGTATGCTTTATTGTTTTCAATGGTCCAACACGACACGATTAAGCTGACAACAAATTATACAGAGCAGGAAAGGCAAGATAGCGATCACCGCCAAATGGGTGCATAACCTATATTCTTGAAGGTTAGGAGTTGCTTTTCGGTGCGAATTCGAGGTCGAAAACATTTTTTGTCCGTTATCTGTCTTTATGGCTTAAGTCCTGATGGTTATTCACGGTCAAAGTCTAAAAAAACGAGTTACCAGAAGTTTTATTCGGAGCCGGTTTCTCGTCCTACCCAGTGGGTATCCAACGCCCATTTAAATTCAGAAAAAATGCTTTTGTGCATCCGATAACGGTATATTTATTCACCTTTGAAGCCAAAGTTGTATTTGAGTATGTATGTATCTTTGTAAAAACACACAAACAGTGCTGCCAACAAGCTGAAATTAAAACCTCAACACAAATTAAAAGTCCAGCAGCAGATGACCTCACCAGTCTTAAGCAATTTCGTGCTGAAGCATTCAAGCAAATTGTTGCTAATCAAATTCGATGCAAATAAATTAGCTACGAACGAAATTCCCAATTGGATTTGAGCAATAAATGCAATGCATGTGATTTACGGTTGCAACATATTGATGAAGTTGCACATATGTACATATGTATATATGCATACTCTTAGTTCTTGTTGTTGCTGTTGAAAACTATGGTTATATTTGCAGTCAAGCAGGTTAAAATCGCCTTATTGGGTGCATGCCACAAAATCGCTTGCGGCACATTGCACGTGCTCGCACACATGCTGTCTTTGACAAGCTTGCAACACACACACACATACATACATAGATGCAAACGAAGTTAGCTGTACTTGCTGGCGTGTAACGTGTGTTGTGTCGAGCGCTGTTGCTTTGGCGGCTGCTTCCTGTGGTTGCTTGCTTCATTAATGACACTCGTGCCTGCCAAGAGGGGCGGTAAGTAGCAACAAATAGCAACAGACACAGCAAAACTAGAAGTGGCATCATGCTGTGCGAGGCACTTCAACTACACATACACAGCTGCTTACACGCACATACACATACATACTTATAAGTGCATGCGTGTGTAGTAGTGTTAGTGGAAGCTGGGCGAGTGGCGAGTAATCGTTGTCCAACCGGTCGCAGAGACAAACGAGCGCTGTCGGGCGCTATTAACACGCAATACTTTCACCAGCATACACACACTTACTCATAACTATGGTACATATTATACATACACACATTACTCACACACACATGCAAACTCTCTCACACTCTCGCACATATAACCACATACATCCTTTCATAAGCGTGTGATAAACTTTCGCCATTAGTAATCGTTATGCTTTGCGCTGTTGGCTACCACTCACACACACACGCACACATACATGCAAGCCGGAGGTAAAATGCTGCAAATAAAAGTTGAAGGTCTATGTTGCACGCTGTGACTGCTAACTTTGCTCAGCTTTGCTGGTGTTAATAATATTTAGTTACAAATGTAAGCTCTGCTGCGGCAAATTGCATAAGCAAGGTTTTATAGAAAAACCGTTAGGAGCGTTCATATGCCTGTTGCATGCGGTTAAGTGGCAAGCAAGTTTATTTCATTGCGGTAAGGGCGTGTGTATGAACAGTTACTCTTTTTTATTTGCTACAAATTTTAAGTAGATAAATTTACACGAAATAAAAGCGGCGAAGTGCAGGCCAACACACGCTGCTTAAATGTGAATGCGGCTTACGAAATGTGCTTGAGGCACATGCTGGTCACGGCAGATAAGCGGCGCATTCTGCAAAATAATAAATAACAAGAAAAAAGAAATCACTTCACTTGCAACAAAGCCTGTAATGCCATTCACTGGAATATTTTTTATAGCATAAAAGCGTGTACACGATCTTTATCTTGATTTTGGTCCAGTTCTTATGGTATGCTAAAAGGCAGCTTTTATGTTCAAGAACAAAAAGTGGGTAGTCGAAAAAGTCTTTTCGTATTTGCTCAATAGATGTCGTTGTAGCCGTATATCTCAAGTGCTACCAAACACTTTGTGTCATACCATATAGTGTTGGAAAGGGAAAAATGCCACGCAAGCCACCAATGAAATTTCAGTTCGTGAAGCACAACAAAGATTCGATCGCTTCCGTTCTGGAAATTTCGAAATTCCGATTTGCGCTGATGGAATAATGGTACGTATTTGTTTGTTAATTTTTTATTATAAACTAGAGGATCCGTCCACGTTTCACTGTGGCTGATACATAGATAATACTACTATCATCTATACGATTTCTATTAGTTGGATTATAACTATTAGTTAATGAGTTATAATATTTTGTGAAGCAACTTGTGTTAGTTTACAAAAAATGGATCATAAATCATTTCGTGTGTTAACAAAGGATTGCTATTTGAGGGAAAATACTGTTGAATTTGGGCTCAGGGAAATCCACCGTTGAAAAGATATTTGCTAACCTGGAAACAGGCGAAATGAGCAAAGTAGGTGCCTCGCACGTTTATAATCCAACGAAAACAACGAATAACTGGTTCTGAGAAGTGTTTAAGTGCGCTCTAATCGGAATAAAGCCGAAATTTTTCGTCAGTGATAGAAACATAGCTCCATCATTTCCCACTGGAGTCCAATCGACAGTCATTGTAGTTTACTGTACATGATGAAACCGATCAACCGATTCTCAGACGTGGAAAAACGAAAAAGGCGGCGGGAAAGGTTATGACATCGGTCTTTTGGGATGCACGTGGTATAATACATACTCAACGACTGATTACTGAGTCAGTTATAATCTATTTCACTGCGTATTTGGTTGCAGTTCTTTTCTTCTATTCCAAATATTTAGCAATTGTATTATTTTTGAGAAGACTCTGTTTGAAATTGTAGGCATATATTCAAATGATTCCTACAAACATGAGTTTTGAACAAATGTTTAGATTTTAAAATATAATTTTTGTATTTATGAGTTGTATTAAATTTTGACGTAAAGAGATAAAAGGTATTCTATGTCCTTACCCTGGTTCTAAGCTACCTCTCCACCAATTTTCAGCCAAATCGGTTCAGCTGTTCTTGAGTTATAAATGGTGTAACTAACAACAACTTTCTTTTTTACTATAAATATAAAATAATAAGTTGAGGTTTGATAAGAAATACGAAAAGACTTTTTCGACCACCCAATATTAATCATCGAAAATCGCTTTCTGGTTTTTCAAAATATACTCCATTTAAATATATATACTTTTGCATGCATTCGACCCAATTATCGAAGCACTTTTACCACTCTGATGGAGGTGTTTTCAAAACATGCCTTCTGAACGCATCAACTACCTTTTCGGATGTCGAAAAATTTTGAGCTCTTCGTTTATTTTTTACGTACAGAAATAAAAAGAAGTTGCGGTGCCGAGTCAAGACTTTACGGTGAATGACTCATCAAATCGACGTTTTCAGTGCTCAAAAATGCAGTTGTTTCGGTCGTTGTGTGAGAGCACCACGACAATGGTGAAGATTGAACCGACTTCGGGTGCTTGTTTTCCTGATTTTCCTGATTCCTTAAAGACAACTGGCCAACAAATGGTTGTATAACACTCTAAATTTTCTGTATTTTTAAAAAAAAAGACAACTATTTGCTTAGAAGTGCTTTGTGCGCGAACAACTTTTGTTGGATTTAACTCTTCTTTCACTAATGTCTAGAAATAACACTTTGCGCACAGCATGAATAGTTTCAGGAACAACAACTGATTTTAGACAACCTTCCCGAAATTCGTCTTGGAGTGAACTGCGACCTCGATTGAATTCACCATACCATCAATAAACGCCGGTCTTTGATGACGCTTCATCGCCAAAAGTTGAATTCAGGGGTCACATTGGTTTTATCGGGTAAATATTATATTATTGTTACAAACATACACTATTAACAAAGAAACACTGAAATTTTTGGAAAAAAAATTGAAACTCGGCCATTGCGACCCCTCCGAAAAATATGCGCTCTCGTTGTCAGGATAACTCCATACAGGATCATCTAAAGTAAAACATGGCCATATTTCAGACTCCGGCGAAGTCGATCAGCCTCAACCCATTTGGGGATGTTTCATCGTGGATACTGCATTTACCGTTGTGCCAAAGATACTTTCTTTGCCATCGTGGTGTGGCAGTTCTCATATATGCGCACCAAGCATTCTTAGAAGACATCTTTGGTCACATCGTCCTTTTCTTCCGTTGTGGCGTGGGCGCAAATTATATATTGAAGAACTTTGCTTTGATGCGGATTGTGGCAAGACGTTCATCCGACGGAGTGAATGGTAGTACTTGGCGACGGAGTCTCTCTCCTACCATGAAACTCACAACGAATTTGCGCTCCTTTAAATGTCCACTGTAGTAAATGTCACATGAACCTACTCGCCTCAGTCCTTGTCCCGTCCATCACACTTTTTGGACGGCGGTGATGTCAGTCTATAATCCAACGAGGACATAAACCATTTGGCAGCGGCACTTTCACAATAAAGGGGCTGGACATTATGCCCTTAAATTGTAATCCTTAATACGTTTGCAGTGGTCGTCATAAAAAGGGGTGTCTCTCGTTGGCTGTTTTCTTCTTTTCATTGAGGGTATATTTGGTGGGTCACAAACCCAGTGCACAACCCTGTGGACTTATATTTCGCCTTCTCACTTTAGCTCGCTTTCAAACGGATGTCTTTAGGCTACCCAGAGGATACTTGGTCTAAGTCGTAAGCTGTTGAGCCATATGTACAAGAATCGTTTCTGCCTACTCCCAAGTGAATGGCGCACAGAGAACTTTCCTCACTTGCGTGAACTTCTACACACAACTCCATTCTCCATTCTAATCAATGTCATAATTTATCGTTGACAACTCATTTGTATACATTTGGGTAAATATAAGAAAAAGTTCAAGATGAAAGCATATCTGTATTTGGTCAAAGTCATTACTCACAAAATTAAGGCTTGTCAGTTGGGAATGACAGATGTCTATATGCTGTTAATGTAAAAAAGAAAAAAACATTAACATCGGCTGCACCGAAAGTAATATACCCTTCACAGGTGCATTTCTTTTAGTAACTATGTGTTCAGTTTGTATGAAAGCTATATGCCATAGTAATCCGATCTAAACAATTTCTTCGGAAATTACATTGTTGCCTTAGAAAATAATCGATACTAAATTTCGTGAATATATCTTGTCAAATGTGAAAGTTTTCCATACAAGAAATTGATTCCGATCGTTCAAATTGTATGGCAGCTGTATGTTATAGTAGTCCGATATCGGCCGTTCCGACAAATGAGCAGCTTCTTGAAGAGAAAATGACGTTTGCAAAATTTCGAAACGATATCTTAAAAACTGAGAGACTAGTTCGTATATATACAGACAGACGGACGGACAGAGAGACGGACATGGCTAAATCGACTCAGCTGAACATACTGATCATTTATATATACATTATGGGGTCTCCGACCCCTCCTTCTAGGTGTTAGAAAAGGTTAATTCAGACCATCTATAAAAATTTTATAAGTCCTTACTTAACTCGAGAAGTATTAATGATAGCGATTTTGACCTCGGGCCTTTTTTGTAGCAAATAAAATTTCCTACAAGTTTGTCATGCACATTTTTTCTATAGATTTTGTCATTTACGAGATATATACAAAAAAATGCGAATTTCGTGGAAAAACAGGTTTAGAGCCCCGTACTACCTCGCCGGTGTGAGTTACGACTTTATTGCGCTGGGCACTTCTGTAGAGTGTTCAATCTTGAGAAATATGTGTTTAAAGTCAAAGCAATGCCATAAGATGCCTCTGATCTATAGAAATTTAAAGATAAAAAATCACGATTGTCGTGTATTTTCAATGGAAAATTTTTACATGCCTAGGTCCAGTCCTTAATGTTAATATTAAGGGCTAAAATTTTCAGGGAATTTTTTGTAAGGTATTTCCAAGGAAATTTCATGACGTGGTTGGAAAAAATTAATAGTTCAAAAAAAAAAAACAACCCTAATGTATATAAACATATTTGAATGTGCAATTATATGAATATTAAATTTCAGGCCAATAAAAATCATTTACAACGGTACAACAAATAAAATTTAATGAAAGAGTAGAACAACTTGGCATTATTTGCGCACTCACACCAACAACAAAAGCAAATAAGAAGTAATATAATTTCGAAACAGTTGTAAATCCCAAGAAGAACAATTCAAAAGGCAATATACAATTTAACCGTTACTAGTTTTATGGCTGAGATCTAAAATCTTTCGGCTTAAAACAACAAAAGCAACAAAAAACGTCGAGTAATATCGATTTTATGCTAACTATGCTGCCAACATTTCATTTAGTTCGTTTTTGCTTTGTTATTGTTGTTTTGATATTATTGTTGTTGGTGCAGTTGTAACACTTGTTTTTGCCATTAATGATGATGCTAACGATGCTCTATGTAAATGACGGTTATGTTGAGACAGTAGTATGTATGTCGGTATGTATGTATTGGTTGGTAGTTGGGTGCAGGTGTGAGTACAGTTTTGGGGAAAAAATAATTATAGTTCACCATAATGATAAAAGAACATACCATGTAAAGCTGATTATTTATAAAACTGTAGAGAAGTTGTTGTTATTTGGAAAAATATGTCAAAATATGTCAAATTACTTCTCGGTTCGATTGTTTTGCTTTAACACCCTATTGAGTCTGCTGCTGATAGAATAAGTGATGAATAAGAGGCATTACAACATACAGGGTTTGTCCAGAAACTATTAGGACTGAGTCGATTTAAAAAATTTATTGAAACAATCATTACAATTCTTTAAAAACTTTGATAATAGGCTCCTTCTGCGCCGATGCAGCGTAGTCAGCGCGATTTCCAAGCATTGAAGGTGTCACGGAAGGCATTCTCCAGAATAGCCTTGAGAGACGCGGAGCATGCTGCTTGGAACCCCTTTCATCGGCCGTTTTAGGCAAGGAAACAAATAAATATCTGGGGGTCCACAGCTGGCCTGTAAGATGGCTGCGGAGGCGTTGAGATGCCGGCCTTGGTTAGGTAGCTGTTCACAAGAAAGGCGGTGTGAGCCGGAGCGTTGTCATGGGGCACTTCCAATCGGCTGCGATGCCTTGTCGGACCCGATTGACCCTTCGTTTGAGTCTCTTGAGGACTCACACGTTAAACTTGGCGTTGACGGTTTGTCCAGGAGGCACAAATTCATGGTGGACGATGCCTTTGATGTCAAAAAAGACAATGAGCATCGTTTTCACTTTGGACTTGCTCATTCTTCCGGTCTTCATCAGTGAGTTCTTCCCGGTCCTCCAAAAAGGTCTGGTGTCACCGAAACACACGACTTTTTGCTAAAGCAATATCTGGATAAACCTACTTGATCATATCAAACGTGTCTGTCGTAGATTTTCCGAGTTTCACGCAGAATTTAATCGTATACCTCTGTTCTAATGAACGCTGCATTTTCGGCTTGTACCACTCACAGAAATACGTCGCGCGAAAATGTTTGTCCTGACACTTTAGGTGCTCGGAGACAACTGACCAGCCGCTCGTTAGTTAGCTAGGAACGCCCTCTACCGAATCCAGTCAGTGCGAGCACGTTCCGAAGTACAGGCGCGGCGGAACACAATCAGTCCTATTAATTTCCGGGCAAATCCTGTAGTTCTCTCCACAACAAGCCTCTATTAGACTATAATCACCAATATTTTTCAATAAAATGCAATCAATCACGCACGTAACCTCAACTTCTACAAATTTTCTGCACATCACTGTACATTGAATGTAGTATTGCTTTGTTCGTAATTTACATATATGTGTGTGTGGGTTGTTAGGATGCTGTTGACTCGCTGATGAAGAATACGTGCCATTGTTGTTGTTGTTGTTGGTGTTTATATTTGTTGTTGTTGCGTTGGGCAAACACACAAAATCGACGTTAGTGGGCTTTGTCAATGATGAGCATGTCTGCTTATGTAAATGTGTACTTACTATATGTATGCTAGTTGCCGATGTGGGTGTGTGGGTGTGCCTACATATCGGCGTTCTTGTGGCCGGCACAGACCTTTGTTTGCCATGCCGTGGCGAAACCACGCAAACTGCTTGTACATAAATATATATTTGTATAGGTTGCCTGGTGGTTGCCATGTGTAGGCAAACTCTTGCATAAATTTGCATGCATTAGCTTTGTATGTATGTATGTTCCTGTGTGTGTGTGTTGCTGTTGTTTGACGCATGAATTTAAATTTCAATTTAAATGCGATAACGGTTGAAATGGAAAACAGTTACACGCACACATGCACACAACTCATGTGCTCCCTTCCATCTTTCTTTTACCGCTCTGATTCTATATAAGTTTGTATATGTGTGTATGTATGTAACTATGTATGTGTGTATGTGGGCTAACTGCCCGTAAAAGATATTTATGACTGTAGCGAAACTTCAAGTTTATGGCACTAGCATAAAGGCATCGAAAGCTAACTGTTTAATGTTGTTACTTGCTGGATGAGCTATTCTGATAATATTTTTCTTTTGGTGAAATTCAATTATGTATTTATATATATTTTTTATGAAATATTTCATCAATATTTATTTTGCCGCCTTCAAAGTAATCTCCACCAGATGTAATACACTTATGCCAACGATTTTTCTAGTCCTCGCAACACTTATCATGAGCACTCTTTGGGCTGGCATTCAGCTCCTACACCAAATTTCGTTTTACTTCTTCGGTCGACTGAAAACGGGTCCCACCGAGTGGCAATTTCAGTTTGGAGAACAAAAAAAAATTACACGTGGTCACATCTGGTGAATACGGTGGTTGATCGGAGCTATTCATTGCGTTTTTCACTTGAAATTCGGTCACAATCGTGGCCCGATGCGATGATGCATTGTCATCGTATAAAATTCATGAATAATACTTTCACAATTTCGGCCGTTTTCGACGGATGTTCTCACGGAAACGCCTCAATATGGCTAAATAGAACTTCTTATTGACCGTCTCTCTGGAATAAATTCATGATGCACCAAATGACGAATGTCGAAAAAAATGAGCATCACCTTGATTTTTGAACATCGTTGGCATGTTTTTTGTGGTTTTGGCTTGTTTTCCCTCTATTCCGGTGACTGTTGACTTGTTTGCATGTCAGACTCATAAACCCATGTCTTATCTGCACTTATAATGCTATCCATGAATGTGAGATCGGAATTCGCACGATCAAACATGTCCACAGAGACCTATTTACGGTACTGTTTTAGAAAAAAAAAATCAGTTTTATCGTGACAAGCCGAACAAGAACGCGTTTCATACCCAAAATATCTACCAAAATCATTTGAATGGACTCGCGAGAGATGTCGAGCTCTCTTGCTATCTCTCAACACTTACCAGACGATTTTCAAGCACCATATCCTTCATTTTGTAATATTTTCATCAGTCGAAGAATGTGCAGAACGAGGCATGTCTTCAACGATTGCGCGACCGTCTTTCAAGGCTTTTTACCACTCGCAGGCTTGTGTTTTTGATAAAACTGAATCACCGTAAGCCTTTTCCGTCATTCCCAACGATTCCGCTTATGAAATTTTGTTGACGGATTGCGCTCATATTTGGCATAGTAATTAAAGACGGTCCTTACAACTTAGCAAAATAAATTTTTTGGAAATATCATTTATCCCGAAAATCTAATTACATTTTCCAGGTGCTTTTTCATCACAACTTATAAATATATATTAAGTCATATCTGTTTTAAATCAAAATTTGGCTTTCTTCAATTATAATCGATTTGCATATAAATTTACCGATACATATTGCAAGCACAAGTATTATACATGGCTAATCTTTTGAAAGAATATTTAAAAATATTTCTGCTTTTTACATTTCTTGAAATCATTAAAATATTTTTTACAAGGTGGTGCGTTCCAAAGTAAGCAGGACTTTTAAAAAGAAAACAGAACAAATGGTTTTTCGGCAATATCAATTTATTTTATTCAAAATAGTCTCCTTTTGCTTCAATACAGCTTTTTGCACGATCCAAATGCATGTCGAACGAGTGTTTTCCTTTCCTTTCATGGGCAAATGCATTTTTCCGAAAAGGAAGAAGTCGCACGATGCCATATCAGGTGAATACGGGGAGTCGGTAATGGTTAAAATGTGATTTTTGGTCAAATAATCGTCCTTTGAATGTTGGATACTGAGCAATTTTTGGTCGTCAGTCAATTTGGGCGGAGCAAACCGTGCACACACCTCTCTAAGCCCAAATGTTCGGTCGAAATGCGATAAATCGATGTTTTGGATAGGTTCAATTCCATTTCCATGAATTTCAGTGATGATTTCGGCTAACTTTTGATGAATTCGTGTACAATTTCGATGCAATTTCCGGTGATCACGGATTTTGATTGGCCCACATGTTGATGGTCATTTATGTCCTCACGACCACTTTGAAAACGTTGAAACCACTCGTGCACTCTGCTACGGGATAGGCAATCATCGCCATAAACTTGTTTCATCAACTCAAACGTTTCGGTAAAAGTTTTACTAATTTGAAAAAAATGTAAGGGTGGCTCTTTGTTCGAAGCTCATTTTCGCACTGATAACACAAACATACTGACAATTAAAACGCAATAACTTCACTTCCAATCTATGAAATGTCATGAAGTGTCACTGGAAAATCGATAAAGATAGCAGATTCTAACGCACCAGTCGACATATAGATGGCGCCACCAGGGGCGCTAGATTCAAAAAGTCCTGTTTACTTTGGAACACACCTTGTAGATATCAACAAAACTGAGTGGCAACACTTTTTTTGGCATAAGTTCTTATGAAGTTAGTTTATCCAGAATTGTTGTAAAACCTAGTATTTATTTCTTTCATATTAACTTTTCGTTTAAGTGGCAACTCTAATCATAAATACTAATGAAACAAATTTAATTTGAACACTTATCTTTTAAAAAATATAATTTTTGTCTTGTTTTTCTTTGCTATCAATTTGGAATTTTTGAATAAGTAAAAACAATTGGCAACTCTACTTTTGCCATTCTCATTATTTATATTAGCAATATTTGCCAAATCTTGGGCGAATTATAGTCGGAATGTCTCTTAAGCATAGAGTTCCTTCATTTTCATGAAACAACTATTGGGTTCAAATGTTGTTAGCTCTTTTAAGATTTGTATTTATCCTTAGTATTCCCTTAGTATCTTGATATTTCTATTTTTGAAAAACGTTTTTTTCTTTTAAGCGTATATTTTTTTGCCGATCGTCTTCTTGCCCGTCGTTATCTAAGCTTGACGGTGCTTCGACTTTACCCATTTTTTGAAGGTACTTTCTGAAATATAAAGTATGTGCCCGGATACGAGTTGTGCTGTGTAGTAATCGATTTCTGCAAATTTGCAACTCGTTCATAACTTTAAATCTCTTATAAGAGATCTTCGTTGCCATGCGAGTATCGTGCCTTTCTTTATTCTATCATTTGCGGTCTTGTTGTTTTCATCTGCTTTCTTTAGCTGCCACAGCTGTTTTCTTCTGTGCGCTAGAAGGTCAATAGGAGTCTTACCACTTATGACTAATTTTTTGCATTATCTGACACAGTTCGGTAAGCTGCTGTGACTCCAAGGGCTGCGATGCGCTGCACTCTGACCAATACCTTACGTCAACTTTCCTTTTTTAGCACATCTGCCCAAAACTTAGCTAAGTATAAAAATACGTTGATGGTTGGTGACATTAAGAGCTTTCTCTTTTTTTTTTTGTGGTCCCTCCTATGTTGACCATTAGTCTATTATTAGGCGTGCTGGATTTGTACCCAGAATTTTAATCTGGGCTCCAGTCTCACGCTTAGGTAATTCAGAGCTTTTAGTGTGCTTAGAATATTGTTAGTCGTTTGCATGCTTATTACAAGAGGAATATGGCTTGTTCGTCAGAAGTAGTAGCTATGTTTTTTGTAGCGAGCTGGAGGTTATGTGAGACAAGGCATGACTAGTTTAGTTTCTTCGGACTTTATGTGTGTCTCGGGCTGTGATTATGGTTGCTATGCCGTCCACGTAGCCGACGTACACAGCAGTTTTCTGTTACTAAGATAGCTCCGCACCACAGCAATGAGGTAATCGGAGATTCAGAAATATTTTTCTAAAGCGTCGATCATGCCCGCCCATCTCGCGCTATTGAAGGCGTTTCGAACGTCTTAAGTCGCCAACAGAACTATTGGTTTCTATTTGGGGTTTCTAGGCTGTGCGACGTCTACACTCTCAATGTTCGGGTCTAAAACAGTGCTGTATGGGGGAGAGTCCGCCGGCTTCATTGACAGCCGCTTTCAATCTAGGTTTAAGTAGTATTTTATAGCTTTCCCGCTGTGTCGAGCATGCATAGTGAGCGGTTCTTCAAGCATATTGCAGCTTGATAGCAACTCTGTGTGAAAGTTATTTTTTAATTGGTCTGTAACGAATACGACGTTATTATGCTTTTTTGCGTTTTTTCAATATTTTTAAGTTTTTTTTTCTTCATACATATATTTTCAAAGCTTCATATTTATAAAACTTATTGCAAATACTGCCAAAATTGAGCCACAAATTTTTCAACCTACTTTATTGACTTTTCTTATCACAAATAGGCCTTTTCTTCACAAATAAGCCTTGTCTGCGTAAATACAAATAACTTAAAAGTCATTTCCTCACTAATACATAAATATCTAACAATTTGCGACTTTAAAGTTAAAATTTATTCTTTTCCTCACTTTTCTCCAGCAATTTTACGAAAGGTCAGACTGTGGAACCTTTTTCGCAAACATAACATTTCCAATTTTATTGCTGATAATTTGTACAAACACAAAATTAGTTGAAGAAACAACAGCCAACTAGGCCACAAGCCTTCGTGTGGCCAATCAAGCGAGAATTTGGCTTTGCCCTTTTCTTGTCGGCTTGCGGGTGCCTCAAATTCATTTCGACTTTTCACTTCACTTTTCAATAAATTATCATTAATCTTTGGCTAACCATATTTTACAAGCGTATATCTATTTATGTGTGTATGTATGTATGTATATTTGTATATAATGTAGTATGTAGTAGGTAGTTTATAAGGTAGTCGTATTGAAGCAACGATAATAATAATAATATTATGAGTTTTATAAACAAACACACACAATAAACATGAAAATTTTTGATTTATTACACATAAGTACACACAAATATGTTGCATGTAAATATATGTATGTATATGTAAATATCTTATATAAATTTATATATTCAAATGCCTGTCTCGACAGCTTCATCATCACTTCGGCGCTTTGTTTTCACACCAAAGTGTCAGACCCGCCCAAAAGGTTGAATATGCTTGCCGCCTTAGACTATAAATGCAAACATGTGTATGTGTGTGTCTTCAACGCGTTGTTTATGTGCTTGTGTATGAAGAGTAAGGACAGCTTTTATTGGCTTCGGTGTGCATTTTATCGTTTAAGAAGTCGACTTTCAGTTAAAAGTCGTTGAAATTTGACTTTTAGTGAAGATAACTAATTGCAGTTGATTAACTTCACAAGTGCGCTTCAAGGAGTCAGGTGAGTTAATAAAACTCAGTAGCGAGATTCCTCTAACTTCAATTATTCTTCTTGTGCCGATCATATACTAAGTTCTAAATGGCTACCAAAGGGTCCTTTGCATCTGTATCTTGAAGGCTTAAAGTTAATGTTAATGATATCACGCTCTTTTTTTCCTAAAATCCTTTACTCAACTTTTGACATAATCACTTGCCAGTTTGTTACACCGTCTTTGATGTTGATTTCACATTTCTAACAATCTTTCTTAACTTTCAGAATTTCACATTTCTAACAATCTTTCTTCAGAAAGTTAAAGCACTTTTCGTGATACCAAAAGTAACTTATATACAGGAGTTCAATTTTATTTTTCCTCTTTTAACTAATTTTCACACTGTATCAAGAAATTCTAGAAGGAAATGCATTCATAAGGCATGAACGATTCAGTGGTGTATCCTTGTGTTGTGGTTGTCAAAATCCCCTCCCCAAAATTTTTAGATTTTAATTCAAATTCCGAAGAATTTTCGAGGTAACATCTACATTAACAAGTCAAGAAGGGCTAAATTCAGGCATTTTATGCTCTTGCAACTTGCAAGAATCAAAACCAGGGAAAAAACTTCAACCAGGGTGTAAAACTTCAACCAGATCATCGGAATCCCAGTAATTATATATAAAGGGTGCTACATTTCGAGGTTTCCTACTTTTTAAAGAAAAACACAGAAACTTCAAATTGAAGGAGGAATGTTTACTATCATTCGAAAGAACATTGAAAATTAACTCTTTCAAATGTTGGCCACGGCTGCATCTCAGATGACTCGTTCGAGCATTTCGACTGGTAACTGGTGAATGACAGTGTGATATCACATGATCTTGGTGCCCAATCGACCGGCCTAAAACGTAAAATTATCTGTTCACCGAAGTGTTCTGTCAAAAAATTCACTGATTAATGCTATGTGTGGGAAATGGCACCGTCTTGTTGGAACCAAATGTCGCCGAGAGCACGAGCTTCAATACTAATCTTCAAATCACCGCCATCATTTTTAAAGGCATATGATTCCACCGGCTCACAAACCACACCAAACCCTTATTTTTTCTGGATGAAATGGCAGCCCTTGAATCTCTTCGTCCCAAATGTGGCAAGTTTGCTTGTTTACATACACATTGAGCCGAAAATGAACCTCATCGCTAAAAAAAAATTGGCTTAAAAATGTTGAATTTTCTTAGATCTTTCCCAGAACCCATTGAGTTCTTGCACATGCTGTATTTTGTACGCTTTCAATTTAGGATCTCGACGCAAAATATGTTAAATTATCCATACGTCGGTTCGAGTTGATGCGAATGGCGCGGAATCGACACTGCGTGCTGGACGTGGTCTATTCGGTCGTATATTATGCAATAATGAATGCTGGGTCTCAGAATGGGTGCTGGTGTTGCGAATATGGATCACCCGTTATAAATGCCCATTCAACTCCGTTCGCCTTGCCAATTTTTGTTTGAAAGCGTAAGGAATAAAAATATTTCGATTGAAAATATTTTCCAAAACTCTAAATGTTTACTTAGACAAACAGAAAAACAAATTTTTTTATCTGCATTATTGCCTTGACAATAAGCTCCTCTTGAACCAATATAGGGATGTCAAAGCTTAATCCAATGGACTTCAGCGAATGACTTTTAATGGCTTCGAAGCTTCAAGAATAAAAAAAACCACAGGGAGCCAATTCTGGCATGTATTTTGCCTGAATGATGACTTTCGTTTCGTGTACGGCGAAAAGTTAGTCAACCACTCGCTAGAATATGACGGCATATTATCACGATAAATAATCAATTAAGTTTCTGCCCAAAACTGTGGAAATGTACACTCTGAAATAGTTCAGTAGTAATCCTTATTGAACGTTTGACCTGATGGAACGAATACATGGTGAACCACGCTGCGGTAATCAAAGAAAACTATAAGCTTCATCTTGTATTTTCCTTACCTCTAATTTACGTCGTTTTTGTAGAAGATTCCGATATTTTAGTACGAGTTTAGTATTGACGCGGTTAATGCCCAAAAAATTAACCAAAAATTTTTTGTGTCAATGAATAAGACATATTGAGATCCTCAGTTATCTCTGAAGCAGCGTGGAAATCTCTGATGCCAACTTCACGATTTTCAAGCACTTTTTCTTTAACTTTTTCGCTGTTATCGACATTTACAGGGGTTTTTAGACGACTCGTATAAGCCACGTTTTCGATGACTTCACGATCTTCACTGAAGGTTTTGTGCCACCCAAATACTTTTGTTTGTGATAAAGTAAGCTCTCAAAAAACGATTCTACAATGTGGTACGTTCAATGACTCCGTAGTCGTGATTTCATAGAATGTCAAATACACTCTAATTGATGTATAGAGATCAAACTAAAAAAAACAACACCTGTACAAAAAAATCAAGTTGTAAGGGACCGGTCCGCGTTAAATTTGATCACAAAGCTGTCTCAAGACCACTAAGTACTTTTGAAATAGGTCAGTTTTGCTGGCGAGACCATTCGTCTTTAAGAATCTTCTTCTCGATATGTGGACAGTTGCTAAGCATTGAACAACTAGAACGATTGTGTTTCGAAATTTAGACAAATTTTTGGGTGAAAGTTTTGCAGCTAAAAGTAACTTTGTGTCAGAGAATATCTTACCTTTACTCTCTTAATTCTTAATATATTGCTATCTCTTTCTTTCATTCGTTTCGGTCGACCAAACTCTATCAATAAATCATGTGAAAAATTTTAATAGTCTTTAGCTATTTAAATTACACTCTTAAAGCCACAAAAAGTAATTTCATTACACATTCTAAGAAATTTAAATATATCAGCCATTTAAGCAGATATATGTGTAATCAAAAAAATATATTTCATTTTAATTAAAAATATCTGAAGAGTATTGAATTATATGGATGCTTCATGTAGTTATGTATAATAGATTGTGTGTGGGTGTGTGTGTAAGATTATGTAGGTATACTATATATGTAATTAAAATGAGAACAGAAGATAAAATTGTAAATGACTTAAGCTGCTCATCAAATGAATATTAAAATCGTAAAATTACCATGAACTGCGTAAAGCATACTACCACAACACAGGGTGGCTCAGAATATTAATTTTAATACGTTTCAATGTAGTTACTTATTCCTTAAATGGGGAAATTTATGTTTTTCCATGAAGTTTGAAACACCCTTAAGAAAGCTTTGGAGATCTATAAAGTTTATACCAGATATAAGTTAACAGCATGGCAGGCTAAGCCGATTTAGTCATTTGCTTCTATTCTGCTTTTCCGTCTGTATAGCATATACGCGAACTAGTCCCCTAGTTTTTGAAATATCGTTCTGAAATCTTGTATACATCTTTTACGCCCCGAGATGCTGCTCATTTGTCGGAACGGCTATTATGGGATTACTATAGCATATATGTATGTAGCTGCCATATAAACTAACCGATCAAACACAAGTCCTTGTATGGAGCACTCTCTTATTTGAAAAGATATCTTCACAAAATTTGGCATGGGTTGTCGTCCCAGCAAAATCTATAATCTCTGAACGAATTGTACAGATCGAACCACTATTTCATATAGCTGTCATACAAACTGACCGTTGAAAATCAAATGCTTGTATAAAAAACTTTTCTATTCGCACAGATATCTTCACAAAATTCGGCACAGATTATTGCTGAAAGCAACGCTATAATCTCCAAAAAAATTGTTTAAATCGGACCACTATAACATATAGCTTTCATATAAACTGATCGATCCAAATCAAGTTCTTGTATAGAAAATTTTTTTTATTTGGCAATTCATTGACATGCAATTCGGCTTGGATTATTACTATATCAATCAACGTTACAATCTCAAAAGAAAATGACTAGATCGGACCACTATAGCATATAGCTGCCATACAAATTGACTACCCAAAATCAAGATATAGATCTTTTTATGCGCTTTTATGCTAAAAGAAGCAATTTTTCATTTTCTATTAAGTTCTTTTTTTAACCCTCTCATATCCGCTTTTTATGCATGTATACCACCCCTTGCTTATATGCAAACAATACCGCGTGTTACACGGCGTATGAGCAACTTTGACTGCCAACCTTCAAAATGGCAAATAAAAGTGAATGCACAAAGCATTAAATAATTTTAAACACACATACAGACAAATCTCCATAAATATATAAACACATGTATACACATATATACTTACACACACACACATACACATTTAGATATATGTAAACAATTAAATTATATGTGTGGTCGTAAATGAAATGTGAAAATGTGTCATTTCAACTGTAGCACTCGCGCAGCAGAAGGCGTTAATGAAAGAGGAAGCAACAAGCCATGCCAACAAAGCGTTGAAGTAATAATGCAAAAAAGCAAAAACAAAAGTAAAAAAAACAGCAAACAAATAAAAAACCGTGAGCTTACTATTATTTAATGCAACTTGAAGCGACATTTATCCAGCACACCCTCGTCGCACACGCCTCAGCAGCGCTGCGGCCGCGACAACGCGCTGTGTATCTGTGTGTGTGTGCGTGCGTGAATGTGGTGCGACAAGCGCTTTGGTTGAAATCTCTTTGGTAAACCCAGACATGACACCACGGTAAGACTTTCGTTTGAAAGCTGAGATCAGGCAGTCAGGCAGCTCTGCACGCCAACCGGATCAGCAGCAGTTTGGGGTGAAGGGAAAAAAGAAAACTCACGCACTGCTGTGTTATCATCAATGTCAGCGGCAAAAGCGAGTGTAATGACGCGCCATTGTTGCTGTGGAAAACAAGCTGCAGCAGCGTGGAAATCAAATAGCTAGTGCCATCCAGCAGTGCTCCCACCTGGCAGCCGCTTTACTGCTATTACTTCGCACAGAGAGACGCATTTTGCTTTTACGAGTGAAGCTGCTGAAGGGAGTAGCCCTTGAACAGCATGGAACACGGTGTCATTTTCTTTTATTTACATTTGGACTTTGTTGTTGCCAGTAAATGGCGACTGTTGAGTTGGTCACCGCTGATGCGGTGCATTAAGTGGACACTTTAATGTTTGCTATTGTTTAATAAACTGCACTTAAATCATTAGTTGCTTCACATTGTGTGTGACATACATAAATAGCTGGCATAATATGCAATAATAATACATAAAATTACAACAACAACTAAAATTCAAAACTTCTCAAAGGAACTAATAAACGTTAGTTAATACAAGTATGTCGACATAATCCATATATGTACATATGTATATGCCAGTTTCAACAAAACAACAGTTATAAATAATTATTTCGACACCTTAAACATGAGTTTTGAATTAAAAGAACAGTGGCAACTCTTTTTTAATATATTTTTGTCAGAATGCTGTTTTACTTTTATATTATTCTGTTTTATTTATTTGTTTGTTCAAATATTTAAAATTTTGAAAAATCT
Organism: Bactrocera tryoni; assembly: GCF_016617805.1. Classification (NCBI taxonomy): domain Eukaryota; kingdom Metazoa; phylum Arthropoda; class Insecta; order Diptera; family Tephritidae; genus Bactrocera; species Bactrocera tryoni. The sequence continues at coordinate 20,187,613 of NC_052502.1, forward strand.
GGCTACTTCTTTTCGATATATTTTTGCCAGTATATTTGTTTTGGATAAAACTGGCAACCCTTTAACAAAATATTTTTGCTAGCATGCTGTTGTGAACACTTTTGAAAAATCTGGCAACCCCATTGAAAATAATTTCCACTGTAACCTTGATTCTTTCCTTTTATAACAATAATGTGTGGTTTCTTCACTATATTAATTTTTTAGCCTTAAAAATTGTAAACAGGTGGCAACTCTTGTATAAAATATTTCTCGGGGAAAACTACATACATCATTTAATAAGCATAATTTAATAATTTGTGTTCTAAAAAAATTAAATTTTAAACAGCTGGTAACCCTGGCCCAAAAGGCCTTTTGATCACATAATATTTTATTGTATTAAAACAGTTACTTAATGTTTTATTTTATTTATTTTTAAAGATCTTGTTATACATTTTATAAATTTTTTTGAAATATCTGGTAACCCCATTGTTTCTTTAACCTCTAATTTTGATCGTAAAGTACAATGTTTATAAATTTTGGTATGTTTAATATTTTAAACAGCCAGCAACCCATGTCTAAAATATTTCCAAAAAAAATCTTTGTCATTTGATGTTCTTAATTTATTTATTTGTTTTATAGAAAAAAATTAACTTTAAACAGCTGGTAACCTTAGCCAAAAAGCATTTTGATCATATATTATATGATCATTTTGAAGTTATATTATTCCATTTGATATGTATTTTCATTTAAAGTTTAAGATTTTCAAACATCTGGTAACTCTGTTAAATTTTTTTTTTTCAACAATAATATTGATTCTTACTTTTGATGCCAATAATATGTTGTTTCCTAATCTAACATTTTTTCTCAAAATTAAAAATTTTAAACATGCGGCAACTCTTGTTTAAAGTGTTACCAACATAATGTTGTTTTATTTGACAAACACATTTTAATAACGCTTTTAGTTTTTTTACTTAAAAAATTACATACATTTTTAAATTTTAAAAGTTGGTAACCCTACTCAAAAAGTATTGTGAACTGTAAGCTTTATTCCTCAGTTGTAAATCAGTAAAATATTGTTTTTTTATCTAATAGTACTTTTTTGTTTGTCAATTAATATTTACAATCAGATGGCAACCATTTTAAACATTCATTCCTAAAAATACTTTTTTCACTTATAATACTGATTCTTACGTCTGATGCCAATAATCTGCTGTTTCTTAAGCTTGCAAATTTTTTTAATTAAAAATTTAAACAAGTGGCAACTCTTGTTTAAATTATTACCAACATAAGGCTATTTTATTTGACGCACTTATGTATGTATATGTATATTTATAGTCATGTTTAATTTTTTTTCAAAACTTATAAATTTTAAACAGTTGGTAACCCTATTCAAAAATTTTTAAGACTTTAAGCTTTATTCTTCATTTTAAATCAACAAAATAATGTGTTTACTTTATATTTTTTTGTATTTTAATTTAAATTTTCAAACAGGTGGCAACCATTTTAAAAAATTATCTGCAAAAATGTTTTAAATTGTAACGTTTTGCCCATTATTATTATATGCCGATGTTTATATATTTAATTAATTTAAATTTATAAAAAAAATTAAAAGTGTGGCAACATTTCATAAAAATATTTTGACCTAATACTAATCAGTTCTGTCATCGATTTTAAATTCTCATAGCTATTTAAAAATTTACAGTAAACAAAATAAAAATTTAAACTGATACATAATTAAATGTGTGGCAATACTTCATAAAAATATTAATCCGTTATTTCGTCGATTTAAAGGATTGAAAGCTTTTAAAAATTTGAAGCCAGAACAAAAAAAAATTATTTTACTGAAAACTTGGCTTGAAGAGATATACATATATTTAGCACTGTTTATGTTAACTTCGGGATCGCCTTTGAAACATACATATTTCATTTTGCTGCGGATCCGTTGACCCGGTAGTCAAAGACTATATAATGGCTTACATGATAAAATTGTATATCGAATCAGCTATTGATAATATTTTATATACAGCATTCTCTTGACGTTCTTATACTACACGTGGAAAATGGGAAGAATCGAGGCACCACCATACCTACTTCTCCCTTTTTCTAAAAAAATGTAATAGATATGAGTCTATACACTTTTTTCTCGCCATTATAGTTCTTCAAATACCATAATCTCCTGCTTCAAAACTTAAAAAAATAATGATATCAGAGCGGTAACGATCTAACGGAACCCCGTATTGATTTTCGAGTGTTTTTGTTTTTGAACGTTCCTCCTTTTTGCTTTGCAAAATGCGAAGAAAACTCTCCAAATTAAAAATTAAAAAAAAATTGTATTTATTGCATTATTAAGTTGAAGAAAATTTTTGAAAAAAGCTTTCAAGAAAGTTTTAATTTAAAAAAAAAATGCTAAAAAACTTTAATTTTTAATTAAGTTTTAATATTGAAACCAAATTTTCAAAAGTACTTATTACCACACTAAACTTGAACCGTAAAACAGTTAATACAGAACAGCAAATAAAATGAGAAAGCTTTCGCATTCAGTTACAAAAGCTCTCAAAGCACGCACATATTTGCGCGCTCTCTCATTTCAAGCCGCAATTCAGCGCAGCGGCAGCTAACCCAACAGCGAATTCGCCGCAAACTCGCACAACAACTTCGGGATAGACCTGTACATGCACAGTGCTAACAACAACAAAAACTACACAACAACAATATGGAATGAAAGCGCTTTTTCCCGGAGCAGATAGCGAACTAACGGCAATGCGCTGTGGCATACAACCAATGCGTGTGTGGGAGAGTGCGTGCTGTTGACTGTATATAACGGTATGTGTGTGAGTGTGTGCGGCGCGTACTCAAGTCACACACTTTCGAGGCAGCGCATGCATCAAGTGAAAAACAGTTTTCCCGGGAACGCGTAGCGTGTTGAACGTACAAGTTCGAAAGCAGCAGCGACCAAGCGAAAATCATAAGAAAAAAATATTGAAAAAAAAAACACCAAAATATAAATACAAAAGGCAAACAGTGAAAGTGTCTGGCAAAATAAATGAGCAGCTTAACAATTTAACGGAAATTGTGTGCGGAATTGAAAATAAAATTTACCGTTAACTTGTGTTTGAAGGACTTCAAACACAGTGCAGCGGAGATCAACAGCATTAATTGAGTGGAAAACCAAAAACCGCACAAAGTGGCAACACAACGGGCATATTAAATAGAAATACGCTTGTTTACAAATATAACGGTAAACATTATAAATGTGCTACAGTGGAAGTTGAACTAACGTTGCTTTTTTTATTGAAAAACTTGTTTTGGAAAATCCGCGTAGTTTGGCAGTTCTTAAGTTCTTAAGAAAATTGCAACTTTTCAATAACAACAACAGTGTTTGTTGTTTACAAAAGCAACAAGCAAGCTTAAGCATAACAACCACACAGGTAACAACAACAAAATGGCTCGCTTATATTTGAAAACAAAAACAACAAACAGCACAAAAAGTGTTGTTAACTTTTTAGCGTTTCGAAAATGTGGAAACACAAGCACACACATACTAATACACACATGTGTGCCATTTGATAAGTTTGAGGGGCAGCGCATGTCGCGCTGATAACGGTTTAGCATGCGTCCAAGGGGAATTGTGTTGCGCTCGCTTTTGGGCATTGAAATGAAGGTGGCAGTTAAATTAAAACGAATGCGATTTAACAGTAATTCCGCGCTGTTGCGTTCGGGCGGCTTATCATACATACACACACATATACATATCTGCATTTGAATATTTGTTATAATTCAAGCGTGTGCTTGTGTGCTTTATAATCTCTTCTTGTATGAATTTTTCATTGTTTTCTCGAATGTGCGCTTCAGCGAAACAGCGAAAACAAATTACCGCAATAAAGGCAGCGAGTTTTTTCTTCAATCAAAGCAGTTGATGATTTTCAAAATGTGCGCTTTCAAATAATGCGAATTGAATTGAAAGTCAAATGTCATGTGTTAAGACCGCAATTGTATTAATGCTTTCAATTAGGAATTAAATTTCTTATATATATATTTTGTAACTTAAAATATAAGCATTCGAATTTTTTATATGAACCACGTCAATTGAAAAGTGCCTAGCCTATCGCAGTAAAATGCATTTTTTTGGGCAAAATCCCTTTTTTTATACAACATAATTCCCTTCAAGCGTGATGCACTGATTATAGCGACGCTCCAACTTTTTGATACAATTTTTGCAGCAGGATTAAACCTTTGCTTCAAAATAGGCCTTTACTTATGGCGATCCTCTCTTTATTCGACAAAAATTTCTTCCCAGCGAGCATTCTTTTGATACCTGAAACCAGAAAATATTCGCAGGGGCTCAGATCTGGATAATGTAGTGAATGCAGAGGCAATTTGAAGATCAATTCACGGATTTTTGTCAACGGTTTGAGTGCCTTGTAATGCTATGTAATAACGTCTGTGTAAATTCTCTGTAAAATCTGTCTATGGTCCTTCCTTTTTTAAGGCAGTCAGTAACAAGTAAAGAAAGGCAACTTGCAGTAAACAAAGCCAAGGAACTAGCTTAAAGTGTAAAACGTCAACCAGAGGATCGGATAACTCATACTCTGAGCGACATATTCGGCATAAGGATTGTTAGAAAAACCAAAATAATTATATGTAGTATAAGGGTGTTGCGGTATTATTGCCTCGATTTTGTCTATTTTTAGCAATACCAAATTCTATTATCATGCCACAAACTAAAATAATATTTCCTGGGTTTCATTAAGGTACCTTACATAGAATCGCCAATCAAATGGAATAAAGTCAGCCGGGGTCAGCCGAAAATCCTGATATTAGTTATGTTTGTCAAGTTTTCGCTCTTTAATTTTCATTGAGTTAACTTACATGTTGGCCGATATATGCCGTATAAAGTCAGCCACATGTTCGAAAATCTTTATACAAGGCATATAAAGGCTCAAGGGCGAGTTCCCGATTCCGTCTATTTTTGATACACAGCTATAATATCATCTGGAAAGGCTTATCTCTGAATTTCAATAGTATATACCACATTTTCAGTCAAAAGTCAACTATAAATATAATATAATATGTGGAGCCCATATTCGGTACCTAGCGGCTTGTCAAATTTTTGGTTGGATTTACACAATTTTTTGTCATAAGGAGGCATAATTTAAAAGCTTTATTTGTGCAACGTTGAATGCCGTTATATTGATTGCTTCTTTATTTGTGTACTGGAAAGTGTAAGAATCAGATCGAACATAGAATTGTGTTAAATGGGTGTTAAATGGGAGGGGTTGTAGTCCGATTTTCATTTTCGCACTGTGACATAGGCATGTGAGAAGAATCTTACGCATTTAATTCAGTCGGTCGGGTCCCGGACTAAGTAATTTTATCTAAAAGTGGGCGGTGAAACGCTCAGTAAAAACAGTTTTTCCCTCAAATGTCACTTGCTGCTGCGATCAGCTTTTCGAAATTACAGTTCTATATCTTAATTTGGTGCATACGACATTAGCACACTTTATACGTTTTCGGTGTTGTGGACGTGGCAGTGGTCCTATTACGCCCATCTACTAACTCGTAATTTTTTTTCTTCCAAGGAACCCGCATACCAAGTTTCATGAACATATAACAGAGAAACACATATAACACTCACATTTCAAGTCGTCTCTTCATCCGGATAATTACATATATATATATATATATATATAACCTTAAATTCAAAACACCAAATATTTTTAAACAAATTTTTTAAAAATCATTTTTTCGGTTTTTTTAGGTATGTTTCAATGAACAAAAGTGGTTGTAATATTTATAAAGACGTACCAAAAATTAAAAAAACTTATTATTATACAAAATATATTTTTTGTTCTGATTATTTAAATTAGTTACAATTTTCCATTTTTATGAAAAATTGAAAAAACTATCGAAATGGTTTGATTTGTTAATTTCAATAAAAAAAGAAAAAAAGTTAACTTCGGCTTGTTTCGTCGAAAAAATACCTTTTTTCGTGAATTTTTTTAGAAAAAATGATTGCTGTAGATTTATTTTACTTATTATTATATGAAAGTACAACATTTAAAGGATACTTAAAAAAAGTTTCATCGAAAAATAGCAAGGAATAACGGATATATCGTCGATCTCTGCAGGCACCTCGAAAAAAAGTTGTTGTGCGGAGACCAGCCTACAGCATCACTGGATCATCTGAAACCAAAAAGCTAAAATGCTTTTTAATTTTTCAATTTTTCAATTTTTGGTACCATTTTCAAGCCAAAATGACGATTTTGGACGAAAAAATCGTCCTGTTTGTTATTGTAAAATTCTTAGAAATGAAAAGTTTTGGAAAAACTCGACGTCGTTCGAGAGCTATATATATGTAGAATATTTGTACAAAATTTCAAAACGATCGATGCAGTAGTTTTTTCTGTAGGCTGGTCACCGACTTTAAAAATGACATATTTGGGAAAATCGATTCAAACTTTTGTACACTCAGCGCAGGTAGTTAAAGATACCGTTATTCAACCTGCTGTAACTTCGTTAGTTTTTCTCCGAATGACCTAAAACTTTAACACAATATTCTTGAGATGTTGATGTTTCAGAAAAAAAAATAAAAAAAAGTTGTCAAACCTTACGCCCATAAACACTAATTCAATAAGCTTACTCTGCAGTTTTTAACATTTTCTAAAATAATATACTATTTATTTTATAATAAAACAACAACGATTTAAATATATCTGCATAGATTACCAATTTATTTCATTACATTCAATTATTAATTCACAAAGTTAAATATTATTTAAAATATGTGTAGACCATTAATCCTTCACTAGCCTGAATAACTCTTAGATTTACTGCATTTCAAAGTGCTGATAATTGAATTTTGGCTAGACATTAGCACACATAAAATTACAAAAGGCTTAATGCCGTTGTAAGCTACTTAAATCTACAACCACAAAACGAATTTTGTATCTACTTACATGCTATATATACAGACAAACCTACGCTACCACAAAGGCTTTTCACGTTTTAAGAGCAACGAGTTGTACATAGGCGTATTGTGGTTATGTAAATATGTGAGTATGTATGTATTTACATGAGTATGTTTGTATATGCCCATTCACAATTGTTTATTAATGAATTAATCTTGTTGGTTTTATAATCGCGATTTTGCATCCCAAAAACCCCTTTCACTATCAGCTTCGATAAGTTCGCTGCTGCTCTTTTCGTTACTCATACGCCATGGCAGCGACGTGTGTGGTGAATGGAAATCAATTTCAGTAAGCAAAATTTTTCGGTGTAATTTATTTCTGTTACACGCGTGAATATTCTGCATAAATTTGCAATATTTACTGCCATTATGGTTAAGGTTTTTCGAACTCTGTTTGTTTTCGACCTGCAAGTGCACTTCAATTTTCTGGACACTTTGCGGTGAACTTGCTTTTTTTTGCAGTGTTGTGGCACAAATTGAATGTTGATTGTATGAAAAGAGCGGAAATTGTTTTAATGAAAGTTTTTGGCGAAAATTGTGCATACGAATTATTGTATCCTGGCATCTGTTGCGGTTTTGCAGTGCCTACATAGCGTATGAGTAACTTTTAAATATATGAATGATTTATTGTAAGATTTTCTGTGTTGCTAGCATAAATTTTAGCTATTTAAAGTAAATTGCACGAAAAATAAAACAATTAGCAAACTCGTTAGCACAATGACTGAAAAAATTCTTGTTTTTTTACTAATAAATATTTTTCCCCCGAATTTTTTTTATATTTTCTTTTTAATTATTTTGTTTTTTGAGACCCTCACAATCTTGTAAATATTATGGCTAGAAAATTGTTTCAATTAAAAATATATATATTTTTACTATTTATAAAACCTTTTTGCTTTTTTGGAATTATAGATATTTTTATTATTTTGTTTAAAAAAAAAATAATTATTATTATTTCAGAGATTATTATTTTTTATTTTAGAAATTTGGGTTACTACTCGTATTGCTGGAAGTTTTTTTTTTAATTTTTTTTGAAATTTTTTTTATTTTAATTTTTTTAATGTTCTTATAGTATTTTGAGATACCCGCAATCTCGTATATATTATTGTTGGATAAATGTTTTCAAGTAATTTTTTTGTACCATTTATTAAGTTTTTTAAATATTTGTAGGGTATTTTGAAAATTTTTTATTATTTTATTATAGCTTAAAAAACTTTTTTTGTTTAAAAAAAAATCCATAAAACAAACTAAAAAATATTTTGCTTTAAAAAAATATTTTTTAATATTTTTCATTAAAGAAAGTTTCGATGATTTCAAAAAAGCCATAAAACACACTAACAAATATTTTTTGCTTTAAAAAAAATTCAAATTTCCAGCTTTTGCTTTAAAAAATATTTTTTAATTTTTTTATGGCTTTTTTGAAATCATTGAAACTTTCTTTTTCAAATATATGTATATATGTATATATTTTTTTTGTGCTAATTGTAAATTTTTTTTAAATTTATATTGTATTTTGATTTTTTGTTATTTTATTTCCTGAAACATTTTTTTCAAAACACAAAATTTTTTAATTTATTTATACATATATATTTTTTTAATTCGTTTTTGAAATTTTAGACATATTTATTATTTTACTATTGTTGGAAAATTAAAAAAAAATTTTTCAAATTTTTATTTATATTATTTATTATTATTTATATTATTTTTTTCATATATTTTTAAATTTCAATTTTTGAATGTTTTTGTAGTATTCTGGGAAACTCGTAAATATTATTGTTAGAAAATTTGTTTTAAAGAAATACATATATTTTTTACTATTTAATACATTCTTTTTTATAGTAGCTATTTTGAAATAATTTTATTATTTTATTATAGCTGAATTTTTTTTTAGTATTTTAAAATTTTTTTATTGTTTTCTTGGAATTTTAGATATTTTTATTATAAATGAAACATTTTCTTAAAAAAAATACTTCTTGATTTTTAATTTATGTTCTTTGAATGCTTTTTTGGAGTTTAAGATATTGTTTTTTATTTAATTTTATGGAAAATTTTTTTCAAATAACATTTTTTTAAACATTTTTAATTTTTTAACATTTGTGTGGAGTTCTGAGATATTTTTATATCACAACATATATTTGTTAACAATATAGTTATACAAAATATTTAATATTTTGTGTACCAAAGCAGGTGATTTTTATATAATATTAAAAATTTATTTATATAAAGAAATTTTTCAAAATTTATTTTTTATGATATTTTGAATTTTTTTTTATTTTTTATATCTTAATAAATATTTTTTAAAATAATATCGACTATATTATAATATAATACATTTTTTTTTGTAACTTCCACCAAAAAATTTTAATAAAATATACCTTAAATTTTTTTTCCATGGGAACTCCCAGTTCTCTCTATACAAACTTCAACCCTTCCTCCCATCACATAGACATTTTAATTAATTCACCATAACAGCTGTTGTATTTCTTGTCCGTCAGCTGCAGCCGCACAAAGAATTCAGTTGCAAACAACAACAATGGGTACTAGAACACATTAGTCAGTAGTAATACCGTAAAATAATATTAAACACCGGGCGGGTTATATCATACATCATTCACAGCGAGCGCAGAATCAGCAAAATATGCGCACTCAGCGCATGAATCATTTCGGAACGTAATCTCATGTAGCGTTGCTTCGAAACCAATCCATTTCAGTTACATTCATAACCGAGCATGTGTGTGTGTGAATGTGCGTGCTATTGTGTATGTGTTTGTTTAGCGGTAATGGCTGCAAATATTTCGCCTTCACTCAATATCAAATCGCAATTACTTATCAAACAGTTAACAGTATTCATGGTGAACCAGCAGTAAATTTGCACGAGCGCGCGCACACACACACTCATACACTTGCGTGAGCACACGCATATGCGCCGAAAAGCATACATCATTTCAGCGCTCATTATTTGCATAAACGCAGACACCAGTTAGTGGTTTACAGCATTATGGGCAGATTAAATGGTGAATTACTATTGTGGCAGCTAAAATTTTGTGTTCCCACATATTTGCGTGCCATAAATTTCACTTATTTATTTATTTTGTTGCATTATTTAGTTTTTGGTGTTTAATGTGTCTTGTTTATTATTGTTTACTTTTAAACTGGCTTGTTTGAGTTATAATTCTAATTTGAGTTTTTGTTATTGAATAAAATTTGTTTATATAAAAAATATAAGTTAAAGTATAAATTTTTTACATTTATTACAAATTAAATAATAAATAGACACTTTAAACTTTAGATTCATTCATAGGAAAAATTGATATTAACGAATTTTGCAATTAGTGAAAATAAATTCAGTACATAAATTATTGAATTTGCAATAAATTTATTGTCTTTAAACATAAATAAGACTTTTCTAAAAAAAAACTATTTTTGATAACAAAAATAAAAAATTAATGATTAAAACATAAAATTTCCTTGCGTACATAAATTAATTTTTTTGTTAGTTCCTTTTTGCATGTAAAACAACTAGATATTTTTAAAATTTAGTTTTTTTTGTTTAATTTAAAATTTATATTTTTAAAATTTAAATGATTTTTTACAATAAAATATATTTAAGTATATTTGTTTTAAATTCTTCCATTTTCTTTTTGTTTTTATAAAGTTTAGACTCAAATTAATTCAAATACTTTTTTTTTTTTTTTTGTTAAATACATTTTATTTGCAATCTATTTCAGTAAATAATAAGCAAATTTGATAACAAAACCATAAATTCTTTTTTAATCAATTTAATTATTATTTAATTTTATTCCATTTAAATTCATTAAAGTTAGCTCAATAATAATGCAATATTAATTTAATTGTAACAAAGTTTGACATGAAAACTGATTTTTTTTATAAAAAATAATTTATGTTTTTTTATTAATTTTTTTATTTTATTTATTAAATTTGAATTTTATTTTGATTAATATTTAAATAATATAATTTAGTATTTGATTCATATAATATTTTTTTTAATTTTTTACTTCTTTTCGCAACGAATTTTTAATCACAAAAATTTTATTTCAAAAAAAAGTTGAGAATTTAAAAACTAAATACAGAATTGGAAACAAAAAATTAATAACATGTTTATAACTAATAATTAACAAAAGTGTATATTGAATTCTAAACTATTACGCAAGATAGTATTTTACCGTTTTATAAAAAGCAAGATTATTTTGAATAAAATTTCAACACAGTTCAAGACTCTTTATCTTAGTTACATTTCATTACTTTTAAATTTAAATTTAAATTAAGTGTTCTTGTTAGTAATATATGAATATTTATTTTACCCCTTTTCATCCCAGCTTCTTATTTGAAAATTATAGTCAATTTTTTTTTAATAAAAGAAATATTTTATAAATTTTCCATACCGATTTTTATGTATGTGTATATATTATATTTTACTTTAATTGTTTTAATTTATTTTTATTTTATTTTCTTTTATTTTTATATTTTATTTTATTTATTTGAACTCCGAGCGCTCCTAACGTCGAGCAGTATTATTATTTTTAGGCCTTTTTCGAAGCCTTTCATTAATTTTTAGCATTTATTTTATTTATTTTTTCACATTTTATTTTATTTTATTTTATTTTTATTTTATTTTATTTTATTTTATTTTATTTTATTTTTATTTTATTTATTTTATTTTATTTTATTTTTATTTTATTTATATTTTTTTTATTTATTTTATTTATATTTTATTTTATTTTATTTTTATTTTATTTTAATTTCATTTAATTAATTTAGTTTATATATATATATATTTTTTTGTAATTATATTATTTTTTTATTCGAATATTTCTTAATGTTATAAATAATTTATTCTCCAACGTTTTACGTTAACATTTTATTTCATTATATACACACATCTATTCATACACTCTTCCGGGTTACTTCCCACCATTAACTTCGCCCCAACGAACACCTCCCATTTGCTTTATTACCCATATATTCCATATTCATATTCCATAAATAAAAAAAATATCTGCTGTAACAAAAAAAAATTCTTCCAACGAGAACAAGCCACGCACCCGCCCAACGAACAGCTGCGCGCCAGTATTTTTTCATTAATGTCCAACTAGTTGGTTTTTTGTTTTTGCCCTGCTTTGTGCTTTGCTGCTACACAATCGCATTGTAAATATACTCATCGCCTGTCATAATTAATTCAATGAATTTGCAGATATCGTAAATTATGGTCGACTAACGCCATATTTCTTTCATAATGCATTTTATTGATTTGCAATATCCTGACTAATATCCAAAGCAATATTTCATATACACACATACACATATGTACAAACCTACACCTACTATATACGCTGGCAATTATGTAAACACATCGTTGTATGAAACAACGAAGGGAAGGTATTGTTTTTTTCGTAATACATATATAGTATCTCTTATCGAAGAGTGCCTTACTCATCTAACCAAATATGCGGGTTATTTATTGCCCACAAATAAAGAGCGCAAATGAGGTGCTAATTTTGCTTCTAATGTGCTCACGATTTTTTTTAATGTTAGGTGTGAATCAGCGAAGTGGGCGAGCACTGCAGGTGTTAGGTTTTGATTACCACCATTTGTTTTTGTTTTGCTTTTTTCATCATCAAACTGCATCGCTAATGTTCATAGTTTTCAGGAACACATGTGAATATCCGGTTTCTTCTATTGATGGTTTGGTTACTTTTGTCCATACAAATTACTATAAATTAGCTATAGTTTTCCACAAAGGATATCTCTATTAACGTTTTTATACACTTTAAAAATCACCCGTGAAATGTTTTTAGAAATCGCTCTATGTGACTCATTTATAGTTTGCGACTTCCAGCTCAAACTTGATATCAAAAAATGCACTTGAAAAACCGAGTGGCTCAAAATAGTTTTTGAAACAATACATCTAATTGCATATGCTCTGTGAGATAACTATTTGCGAGTCAAATATTAGTTTAGCCAAGTTTCTAACCTTTCGAACAATCTTATAAACAAATCTATATAGTTATGTATGTATAGGTATATTCTAAATCACCTTCGTAGTACATATTAAAAAACTCTCACACGAACTAAAGAAACAAATATAATTTCTAGAAAAATATCAATTTAATTTTGATCAAAGGAAGATAAGAATCTAAAAATCTTACACGAGCTAGAAGAGTGTGAGCAATAAGTTTGACTTACTATATATTATTAATATTATTCCACATACCCGTTGATAGATGGTGTTTTTTCACATTCTCAACAATTTTCCTGATATCATGAAAACATGTAGATTTTTATGACCTAAATACCCAGCCTATTTTGAGGTTAAATTTCCTTAAGGGACAGTAGGTATGTGCATGTAAACAGTCTGTCTGGAACTCCTTTTTAACGATCACGGAATGTAATTTGGTAAGAACATCAAAAATTCGAAATGATTCCTGAGGGTATACTATAAGTTTGCCACGAAGTTTGAAACACCCAGAAAAAAACGTCGGAGCTCCCATATAATATGTAGATAAATGATCAACCAGGCGAGCTGAGTCAAGTTAGCTATGTCCTTCCGTCAATCTGCATATACACGAACTAGTCCCTAATTTTTTTTCGATGCCTTTCGCACTGCAAGTCAGTAAAAAACCAAACCCGCTCCCCCCTTTGATGAACCATCATCCAACCTGGAATTGCGTTGTCATTTCCAGCATGACAGAAATTAAAGTGTCCTCATGTGCCTTCGCACATATTTATATGTGTGTATTTAATGTGTATTCTGTCTCGTCTTCTGTCGCGTCGTTACATAGGCTTGACGGTACTTTCTGAAATAGCATCACCTGCTGCATCACCATCAGCTGCTGCTACTCTGAGGGCTACGATTCACTGCATTTTGATCAATTACGCCTGTTTTCCTTTTTTAGCACATCTGCTCAAATCTTTGCTCCCTATAGTTGGACGCTGGTGGTTGTTGACATTAAAGGCTTTCTCTTTTCTTATGTAGACGCTCCTGTGGCGTGCTGGATTTGTACCCAGAAGGTTAATCTGTGGTCCAATCTTACGCCTAGATAATTCACATCTTTTTGTGTCCTTAGTCGTTTGCATGTTTATCACGCGAGGAATGTACTTGTCCGTCAACAATAGCACCTTTGTTTTTTCTGTAGCTGGAGGATACATGAGTCTAGCGGCCAGTTGCAGTTCCTCAAGGGCGAACAGTGGTATATCTTATAGCATGTTCTGGTTCTACTTATTTTTCGTGCGTGAGAAAGAGTGCGTTTACGATGACATCCATTTTGGCAGCGTTTAAGCGGTTTGGTTCGTGCCCTGACTTTGTTATAACTATTTTATGAGTCCCTACACTACATCCTTGTGTAGTCGCTCCAATTTTTGCTTTCGACTTGCCTCGATGGCATGCTTAAGCTACTTTTTCTCCTATTGATATTGCTCGGCTTCTTCGGATGCTGCCCCTCTGTGCCTAGATCTCGTGATGATATGATCTGCGCAAGTGAAGACATCTGCGTCTTAAGTTCACCAGTAACCTCCTGCTTTTTCCTGTGTGATGTCCTGAACATTGATTTGAAAGATATCGATCTGAAATTTTGTACTCTTTGCTGCTATTTATTTGTTCGAACGGTCGGTATTGAACCACTATAGCATAGAGCTACCATGCAAACTGAACGATCGGAATCAAGAGCTTGCATATAAATCTTTTTCATTTCGCAAGATATACACAAGAGGTTCGACCTGGTTTATTGTCCAAAACAACCATGCAATTTCCGAAGAATATGCTCCAATCGAGCCACTTGGAGAAGCACTTCAAAGAACCGTGGCGTTTTTTTTGTGGAAACTTATAGTAAACAAAATAATGTCTTTCGAAATTAATTTCTACTCACAGATAGGGGGCGTGCTACTCATCATAGGAAATCACCTCTACACGACTGGAATCCCATTAGTATGATATATTATGAAGATAGAGATAACTTCCAACAAATTTAAGCTCATTCTCCAGCTACAGAAAATACGCTTTTAATTATTTCCCCAAAATAACCAAACAGCAAGAGGCAGGGCAGCAACTGATGCTGCTGTGAGTCAGCAAAAGCTGCTTTAACCAGCTTACAGAGCTTACTCACAACTATGCTAAAAATAAGGAATTAATTTTTAATTATTACAAAATAACAACACAGAAAGAGTATAAAAATGTATTTAGTTTATAATTGCAAAAAAATATAGACCAAAGGAAGTATACTTTATGACTGAAGAAGGAAACCAATTTAAATTTAGCAGCAACAACTTAATGCAATGGCAGGAAGAATAATATGAAAGCAGAAAACTAACAAAAAAGTTAAGGAATAGAAAAGAGAAGAGCAAAAAGCTTGCTGGCACACAATCAATCAGGCTGACTAAGCGCTGTAGTTGTGTAGGCGAGTGTGTGTGTCTTACCTTTGAGCGTTTTTTGTCCATTTGCCCACAAGCTGGCACTTACAAATGGGAATTTAAAATCCGCCTACACGGAGGAAACTACAAAATTACATACATATGTACATACATAAATATATACATGCAAATATGCATATATACTTACAAATATACGTACACACATATACACATATGTAATATACAAACATGAGAACACTAGCAGCATACATGCAATATACTATATATTCACATAAATTTATATAGCCAAACCAAAGCTGGACGACATCACCCACACTAAAATTTTCTGACAAAAATCTATTATTTTGATTTTGTTGTTGCTGTTGTACTTTTTTCGAACGAATTGCCATGATTAATTCAGATTTTCGCATGGGTGTTTAAGCGTTCGCCAGCTGCCAGGAGTTGAAGCTGAGTTAACCTTTAAGTGTGTTTTTGGTAGTACGGCAAATACAACAACCTACAGGCACACAGACATACGCACATGCATACATATGTATATAAATTCGTACATGTAAGCACTTGCACTTACAATTATGAATGTGTTTGCTTTTATTCATTCACTTTGCTGGCAATATTTTAACACACACAGATATCAGATCATATGTGCTCTAACGTGTGTTTGAATGCATCTATAGTATGTCAGTGTGAATGCGTGTACATGTATGTGTATGGCTAAGTGCATTTGTACATGTATGTATATGGCTAAGTGCTCGACAACGTGCTTTCCTCATCACTTAATTTTTATGTTCGCACTAATCTAAGCGTCCATTTTGGTTTAATGGCCAAATTTATTGAGCGCTACCGGCTATAATAATTTTCCAAAAAACAAAACAAAAAAAAACAAAAAATAAATAAAAACATGAAAATAAAAAGTGAAAAATATGTACGTGATTTCCAGTTATACTCGTGGCATATATTGCTTGGCTGAAAATTCACGACACCGTTCGTTGGTTAAGCTCAATGCAGCTGGAAATAAATATCTCACGCTTAATACACTATCGACGATAAAATACATATGTATGTAACTGTATTTATCTGACCAAACATAAATATATAGATACACACATGTCCTTCGGACCTTTTGGCCAAATTTACGTGCACATCAGGTATCCTCACTTAGCATTGCGGTTTGGCTAATTTAAGTACCCAATTTCCTTCGATCATTTTGATTTTATGAAAGTGTTTTCAAATTTACTTCAAAAGTGCACACGCTTGTGAACTTTTAAGTAATTTTTTATTGTTATGAAAAGCAATTTAATTTCACTTGCCGAATATGAATAAATCTGCAATGTGCTCTCTCTCTCTTACTGTGCCTTTGTAAAAACCTGATTATCTTTCTCAAACACTCAATCATTCAAGCCCGAGGATAGCCGTTCCTAAATGTGGCTGAGAAACTGAAGTGCAATTATGTTTGAGGACGAGCTGATAAGATTACTTTATGATTGAATATAAAGAATGATTGAAAAAAGAGTAAAAATTTAACGAAAAACAGAATGTGCAATTGGGACTCTTAAAACGAAGTACTTAATTTCAAAAATATATTATATATTATAGTAAACAGTATTAGTTTTAATTGCCTTATTTAGTGGTTTTCACTCAATGTAATCTTAATCTGGGCTTATCAAGCATGCGCTATGGCTTAAGATACCTTTGACCTCCGCCATTCCTATTTAAGAACCGATTAAGGGGTTGAATGCACTCTGAAAGCCAGAAAAAATACTACTTTTATGAATTTTTGTGTTTAGGCGGTTTATTTTACTAAGTTAAGTTAGGTTAGTAGGCTAATAAGCCATAAAAAGATCAGTTTTAGTCCTTAGCGACAATAGATGGGTAACCGTTACGCAGTCCATGGGAAGTAGTCTTCCTTTAGGTTGTCTACGCTTGGCATGAATTGAAACTCTTTGCGCTTACTAGCGGTACGTCTTCTAATATATCATACCGCGAGGCTCCCAGAGGCTTGATACGTTCTTTTGTCTATGTAGGAAAAGTACACAAGAGATGCTCCACTCTTTCCATGATGCCTTGCTCTTGATATCAACTGAAGTTTTGCCGATCTGGTAGCGCCATTCTGCTGGCTTGTGCCATCAGCAGACTGTAAACAGTGAGTATTCTAATCAGATTAGGTGTGGTTAAATGGCTGATCTAGAGAGATCTCACGTGAACTGCTATATGTAGTCCTTGGAAGAACTCCTGTGTTCGAACTTACGAATTAGCAAAAGGCTTGATAGCCAGTAAAAATTTCCACAGGGATTTAATATCCATTCTCGCCAGCTCGGTGGGATATTTGAAAGTATGCTATCTAGGAGCAAAACACAAGAGGATACAGAAGCCACTGCCTTTCCTTGCTAGCTCATCAGCTTTGCATTTTCATGCGATGCCGCTGTGACCTGGCACCCATAACAGTCTTATTACAAAGACACTGGACGCTAGTGATAGCGCGGTTAGGCACTCCTTGACTTACCCTGAACGAATTATTAATGAGCTCAAGGCTAATATCACTGATCTACTATCTGAGGGAATGATTTTTTCTCTGAAGGAGGCCGCACTGCGGAGATCTCCTCGAACGGCTTCTTCCCAGCCACAGTGCCGTAATCAGTATATGGGCAGAGAAGAATGATCCAAGTGATCCGGTATGAAGTCAAATTTCAATTAGGTTGCCACATTCCCTTCTATCGCGTGCCAGTAAGAACTATGTATATTTCTGATTTTTAGACATAATCCATCCCGGAAGATCGTTTCATCGAATTTTAACCTTTCTTGCTATGCTCTTGTCAAATAGTCGTAAAGACAATGCATGGATTTGTCAATGTCGGTCACGATATCGGATGACAGCCGTACACCATTCTTGGCAATCTCGTCCACTTTATCATTGTTCTCGATGCATTTGTGCCTTGGCACTCGGTAGAAGTGAGTTTGCTTGTTCCTAGCGACACTCTCCACTGCTGCCTTGCTATTTAATTTAGACACTCGCGATTTCTGATTGCTACATGACTGTCTTCATAGATATTAACTCAGAAGTTGCCTGCTGATATATTAGAGGCTAGCTCCGTGACGGCTTTCCCAATAGCACAGGCCTCTGCTTGAAATATACTCCAGTGGTTCGACATCTGGAAAAGCTGCTTACGCCTAACTGTCCGGGTATCAACTCTGTCCTCCATTTTCGAGCCATCCGTTTATTCAATCTACCTTTACGCCAATCATCCCTTGGATGTTTACTCTAAGCCTTCTTTCACAAATGAAAAGTTGAATCCTGGAATCGATTATCATGAAACCACAAGTACGCACCGAGCTATGCTCAAAGGTTCAACTATATAGTGTGTACATTCTCGCGCAGCCAGTAGTCATCCCGCCGACCTTGCTGCGCAGGTTTCGTCGACGATGTCTATAAGTGACAGGTTCAGCACTAGTTCAAAAACCGCCGGAGGAGTTCATAGGGTTCTTAGAACTCTCGTTATGCGCAAGTGTATGAGAGAGGGAGAAAGACACTAGGTTTTACCAAGCACTGTATACATGCATTTCTTACTTTTCCTTCCACATTTTGCTTGCACAGTAGTTTGCAGTTCAAACCTACTCCAAGGTGCGGTCCTTATCAAAGAGAGAGAGAGTTGTGTCCCATTTATCGAAGGGAGTCTGCAAAGACGAAAAAGTGACTTATAGTGAATAAAAATTAATCCATTTTATCCACATTCAACCCCAGAAAAATATTAGTTGTTTCATCATTACTCTCAGAAATATATCTAAGAATATCGTGTGAAAATTTTCAGTTTATTGGTCCATTCGCTTGGGGAAATTTTTTAATCGACTCTGAAAACAGCATTTCGAGGAAATCGCATCTAAAGTTTTGGAGCCGATTACACTAAGTTAAAATATGAATTTATTTCACATCTCCGAAACTATTTGCCGGATCAGCATAAAATTTTCGGAAATATGCTCAAATATATACACATCCCTTAAATTAATCATTTCCACTTGGGAAGTCTAAATTGTATTTTCCACTGAATTATCAAAGACTAAGCCTACATTTAGGATGATTTTATTATGAATATAATAATAAAGCCTGAGACCCTTTTCATTAGATGTTAGTGATATTATTTCCATTAAACATGACTTAAAATAAAACTTCATTACGAGCTGGTGCTTTGATTCTATACTGTATGTTGTGAACTGTGCTGAAACGTTTTGAGTAACTCAACCTCTCGTAAATCATAATATAATTAAGGGATTGATTACAGAAGTTAGTAGATCAATTGATTCTCGTATACGTAGTCTAAAATATGTCATACCGAAAAACGTTGCCTACATTTGGAATGAAAGTGTTTGATTGTGGCAACTAAGTAACTATAGTTATTGAACAGAGAGAAAATTTTCGTCAAAATGTATCGAAAGGTGTTGAAAGTAGTCGCCAAAGAACACTTATGTACAGGCTTTTCCAATAAGCGTGATGTGAACTATCAAAAAGACAGCTTTTTGTTTTAGCCTGCTACTTGATTGTTAGCATTAGGAACCCTATATTGTCTCAGTCAGCCACAATGGCAACTTAGAGCCAATACTCGCTTGATTGAGATATCAGAAAGGTCATAAGAGTGTTTGGTTTGAGGGCCTGAGATCATATTTGAAGACGCAAAGCATATTTAGTTATATTTGGCAATAGAAAACAAGGATTTTTGGCTCCTAAAAATAATATTAATTTATATATTAACAAAATCGAAAAACGTTGCCTACATTTAGGATGCCTTTGGATTCAGAAGATATTTTGGATATCATTTTAACATCAATTCAAAAAAAGTAAGCTTTATTATAATTATATCACTGAGATTTATTCCCCTTCTTTCACTCCTTTCTTCTAACACCAAAGAAATGTGTTTTTCTTTCGAGTTCAAAGCAATAATGCTTTCTACTCCAAATATTATAAAAGAAGTAATCAATTGTTGTTGTGACCTTTTGTTATCAAAAGCAAGAAAACAAGTCTTTAAGCTCATGTTAAACCGAACTTTTAACAATCCAGACACCGTTATGCACGACACAGCAAAAGCAATCAATGACAGCAGGTCAACAATAAATTTTAAAGTATTCGCAAAAGTTCCATCAAATTCGTTTGCGCTGCGAGTTATTTAAATCTTATTTATTCAACACAAACACACACACACGCACATACACTCGTGCGTATTTGAGTTGTTCATTTTAGTTTGAATAAATTCCATATATTTATATATACATACATACATATATGTATATGTAGGTGGTGGCAGCGCCTGCTTTGCTGACGCTGGCGGCTAAAACTTTTAATGTGACGAAAATGCTAATGCGAAGCAACAATAACGGTACGCACTGCTGCGCACAAATATATTTGAATTAAAAATGCGTTAAAGCATTAAGCATATTGGCACATGAACACACACACACTCATGTATGTATATATAGAATTATTTGGTTGTATATATAAGTGGATGCATGGAGGCATATAAAGCGCACCTGCGGCTGTGAAAACACCACAATCGAGCTCATGCGACACGTGTACGTAGAGATATGTTCATAAATTTGCTTGCAGATTATAGATAAATACCCAACGGGATCTATTTTATGGTTCATCAGTTTCGATTGTTATTGCAGCTTTAATATTTTCGCCAGAATAGAAGCGAGAATTGCATAAAATTGTGTTTTTATTTAAATACGAAGCGATAACAAAAATTTGAGGCAATTTATTTATATTTTGAAAATATTTTTTCTTATTTCTTCACTCTAAAGCAGAGATCACCTTTAGATTGTGACTGATGAAATCTTTATCTTCAAAAGTTTTTTGTTTTACATACAAATGCTTCTTCTTCAATAGAAGATAGTAAATAAAACAATTATGATGAGGGCGTAAACCAACAGACAGGCTTGTTGCTTCCAGTATAGTTTGAAATATTTATTTTGTGAAACTCATATAACGGGTGCTCCAAGTTGAGGTACTTTTTTCAAAAGCCTTTTTTTACTTATTTACATTATGAAAATTCACGAATGTGTCGAGCGCTTCGCTCAACTTATGTTCAATATAATCGGCCCACCGAGCGTGCCACTAGCAACACCTTCACCCATCTTTAGACCCTGTACGCCTTCTTTGTTGGCGTAGACACCGCTTAAGCGGTTATGGCCGATTTAACAGCAGCGCGCCAGTCGTTTTTCCGTTTCGCTGTTTGGCGCCAATTGGAGAATCCAAGTTCTGCTGGGTCCTTTTCTCGACCTGATCTTTCCAACAGAAGTGAAAGGAAAGTTCTTTCTTCACTCAAGCTTCCCCTGGTGGGTACTGCGGCGAATACTCTCAGAGCTGTAGTGCTTTCATCCATTAGGACGACATGAGCTAGCCAGCGTAGCAATTGTCACTTAAATCGCCGTTTCTAATGCGCAAAGAACCATAAATCTACCGCAGAACCTTTCTCTCGAAAACTCATAACGTCCACACATCTGATATCGTCCATGCCTCTGCACCATATAGCAGGACGGAAATAATGAGGGAGAGAGTTTGGTCTTTGTTCGTCGAAAGAAGACTTTACTCCGCATACTTAGTCCGAAATAGCAGCTGTTGGCAAGAGCTATCCCATGTTAGGATTTCAAGGCCGACATTGTTGGTGTTAGTGCTGGTCCCGAGATGACGAAATTTTACGACCTGAATCTATGACCCAACAGCACGGGGACCCAAACGAGCGAGACGAGACCGTTTGTTTGGTAACAGAAGATATTTTGTCTTGCCCTTGTTTACCATCAGACCCATTTGCTTCGCTTCTTTGTCCAACCTGGAGACCGGCACGGTTGTTAGGGTTAATGATAGTGCTGTCATCGGCGCATGCCAACAGTTGTACACACCTGTAGAAGATTGTACCTTCTTCCTTCTCTATTCAACTCTGCAGCTCGAATTATTTAGAGTTTGAAGAAGTCACTCGATAAGGAGTCGCTTTGTCGCAAACCTTTTTTGGTATCGAACGTCTTGGCATGGTACTTCCCGATCCTAACAGAGCTTTCTAAGTTTGGATAGTAGCCAAATAAAACTAATTATCATACTTTTGAAAACTCAACAGTTCTTTAAAAATATCGTAAAATTGTACGAGATGTATTCAAAAGATAACGACAATTTGTAAATTTAATTTTTCCGAACTGAAGCCGCTTCTGTTCTTAAGTGAGAACAATTTTATACGGTTGCAAGCCCAAATTCTTTCTCGAAATCCTTCGGGTTGTGGTTTGAGACAGCTCCAATTCTTGAGAATGTCTTGGAATCGACAAATTTCGGTCGTCAGCAACACCTGCCTGAACGGTAGCAATATTTTCATTACTTCGAGTGGTTCTTTGTCTTATTGGCACTTGAACGGCTATGTAAAGAAATGTTCGCTCAAAATTATCAACAATTGACAAATAGCCAGAACAGGTAGTCGACTACTCGTATTACGATCATAAAATGGTAAAAGCGTGCGAAAATTTGCAATTGGTGGTTTGATAATAAAATAGAAGAATTGTAAACAGTACTGAATGCAATGAAGCACAGCTACATATAGATCACGACATATTGAAAATGTTCAAAATGACTTTCGCAATCAATCCCTATAGGAAAGCCTGGTACTTATTAAAAGCTGCAGATCAATTGACAAACCCCGGCCTACCATAGTGAAACACATTATTTGACAAAGTTGCTTTTTTGTTATTCAACATAGTCTCCTTTAAGGATGATACCTTGGTTAAAGTGACCAAATTTTCGATATCAGTTTTCTAGTACGATTCGACTTTTGCTTAAGGGGTCAGTAGAGTAATCTTTTATCGCATTTTTTTGCATTTTCTGCTTCTTATACCCTTAGAATTAATGTAGAAACCCACTTTACCATTGGAAGGTTTCGAAAAAGGCCCAAAAATAATAATAACGCTCCACGTTCGAAGCGCTCGGAGTGCACACCTGGTACAATACATACACACCAGTACCTCAAACTTTAAACGCGTTTTTCTCAGTACAAACTTTTTTAAACTGGCGAACATGATTCCGGTCGAACTACTCAACCGATTTGCTTAATTTTTTTTTAATGTTCACAAAACGCCTGGTCCCTTATAGATTCATAATTTTTTATAATTTATTGACAATCTAATGACAAAATTTATGTAAAAAACAGGGGGAAAAATTAAAAAGAAAACGTTATTGATTTTTTTATTTATCAATATTTTTTCATGATTCTAGTAGGGACGATCCAAACATGAGAAATCGTGTCCGCCAGTGGAAAAACCAATCGCATTCACCCAACCGTTCCTCCGACAAAATGTAATCAAGAAATTCCAAAAAAATTGGTTTATACACTCCACGTTATACCTCATGATATGTGAAAAAAAGTTCTATTGTAGAATAAAAAATTCTATAAAAAACAATGTCGAAAAAATGTCAAAAAACATGCCAGATTACCCTACTGACCCTTTAAAAAAGGGTTTATTTTCGCCGATCACTTGTTCCTAGGACGAGAATTTCTTCCCAGCGAGCTTTCTTTTGAGATCTGAGAACAGAAAATAGTCACTGAAGTATACAGTAGTTGCGGAGGCATTTGTCGCCTAATTGAAGAGTTTTTTCCATCGATTTCACTCACTTGTGACACGGTGCATTGACTTGATGAAACAGCACTTTCTTTTTCTTCAAATGCGGATGTTTATCAGCGAATTTGTCCTTCAAATGGTACAGTAACGCTATGTAATAGTCGCTGTTCATGGCCCTTCCTTTTCCGAGGTAATAAATAAAAATTATAATTACTACAAACGTGGGTAGTGCACTCGGATCACTGTCGATTGGACGGATCATCAACTTATCCTTACGGTCAACCAGTTATTTTATGAACTTTTGAATTGACCTGTTAAAAGCGTTGAAATCTTATTTCTTTTATCGCTGATGAAAGCAATGCTAAAGCGTTGATTTCAAGGCGCAAAGGAAGAAATCACTATTTATTTGACTCCAGTCTTCAGTTTTAAATACGATATCGAAATGTGTTGTCTACATTGAGTATGAATTACAATTGAAAACTATATTATATGAGGAATAAGTCATTTTTTGTCTAAAATTTTAAAGTTACTTTTATAACTAATGAATTTAAAATTATATAATAACATATGTACATTTATATTTTGGATGACCATTATTATAGAGAAATTCATATCTACTTTTCTTCGAGATGAAAAACTTATATCTAAACAAGACTTAATCTCGATGTGAACTTATTATAATATCACAAGGTATAGATTATGATTACAAACAGTGTAGACATGACTTACCTGAAGTTGCACACAACCTCCCAAGTACATATATATAAAAGCTCTTATATACGTGCTTTATATATATATGTTTATTTATACATAGTAAATACAGTAATACCCATACTTAAGCGCATTAAAGTACATGTAAATCCAGCTTTATGCCTTTATAATGAGATATCGGCGCATAAATTTGCAACTAAAGTATCGCCAGCGGCTTACACACTTACTTTTCGGTGAGCTGGCTGACTGGTTAGTTGGTAAGCACCGGAGCCGGCGACATTATCGGCAACGCAAGGCCTGCTGCGTATGTATGTCAGCAGTCATGGTTGGCCTGCAGGTGAATAATTAAGTGGAACAATTGTCATTTATTGCGATAGCAACCGCACATATCACACACACACACACACACCTGCATACGGAAAAAGATAAAAATATCGAAATAAATACGCACAGGCAGAAGGTCCCTGGCGGCGGCACACAATGACACAACGCGATTTCCGTTGAACGAAAAAAAAAATGCGTTTCAGCCGGAAAAAACTGGCGTAAAAAACCTGATAAGCCCGAAATAGCAAAAAAGACAACAACAAAAAATTAAGCGAAAAACGCAAGCAGAAATAAATGAGCGTATGAAAAAATAGCAACGGAAGGCGATAGGCTGCCAGCCGTGCCGCCAGATAGGCATGGCGTGAAGTGGGCCAAAAGCAAGAACAACAAAGACGATAACAAAAAATGGCAGGAAAATTTGCCAGGCAATTAACGCTGTGCTTATCAGCGGCGCCCGGTGGCAGTGGCAGCAACCTCGCCACAATCGACAATGTCCGTCGTGAGACTGGACTTGACGCTGCTGCGCGCCGCAGGGACACACGTACGGAAATATGGATATTACGCAGCTGATGCGCATACAAAATCACTCGTTAGTGTTTTTTTCAGTGGGGGGGACAACATCTCGCAAGCCGTACATAGTTTTAATATATATTAATATAAGTACATATAATATATACATATCTATCCTGGTAGGCTTACGAAGTGCTCTCTGCTATAAAATGGTCTGTGCTTGAACCAGTATTCGATATCAGTAAAACTCAAAAAACGGGATAAAGTTTCGTTCCGTAGTTTTTAGAAATTCGCAAAGCCCATACTATGAGAGAGGTGATATTTTCAATGTGATCGAATATAGGAGACAAAACTTGTAACTAACAGGTCGACTGGACTGACCGGATCTGATCCGGATCGGAATGGAATGGACGGACGATCTGAATGGATCTGATCGACGATCTGATAAATAGTTTTCATGGACAACGGTGAAAAGAGAAGTAGCATCAGTAGCGACTATTACATAGTTAACCGTTTGAAGGACGAAATCGCCGAATTTGAATACAAAGAAAGTGCTGTTTCTCCTGGACAATGTACTGTGTCACAATTCAATCGCAGAAATCCATGAATCGGGCTTCGAATTGCTTCCGCATCCACCTTATACTCCAGATCTGCCCCCAGCCACTATTTATTGTTCTCAGATGTAAATAGAATACTCGCTGAAAAGAAATTTTCGTCGAATGAAGAGCTGATCGCCGAAAGTGAGGCATATTTTGAAGCAAAGGTCGAATCGTACTACAAAAATGGTATCGAAAAGTTGGAGGGTCACTATAATTTATCTATCACCCTTGAAGAGAACTATATATGTTGAATAACAAAAAACCAATTTTACTAAAAAAATATGAAACTTTTCAATTGACCTGTTAATACCTCACGGTACCATCTGGTCCTCCAAATACGGAGCATTACCTTAGATGGTTGGACACGTTTCTCATATGATTTTACTGTTTAAGGTAGTCGTAAGAGATTCACTTTTAATTATCAATCACAATTCGATGCAAAATCGACGTCATCTTGAAGCTGTTAGCGACAGTTTTTTTCACACTTTCAATGTATCATGCTGTTTTTAAACGTTGGCTGCTGCAGTGATTCCCAAGGAGTTCTTCTTGTGTTTGTCAAGAATCTTCATCCCGTAATGCTTGTAGTTCCTAATTTTCAAATAGTTTTCGCTGCGGGGAAACGTTCTTCGTTTTCGCAGCCAAATTTAACACTTCTAAATCGTTCAAAATCAGTTCACCTTTTGCTGAAAAAACGAGTTGCCACCTTTTCTAAAACAGAGTTCAAGTCGATTTGAAAGTTTTGTCAAACTTTACAACTCTATCTAATACGCCGCTAAATTTTTGCAAAAAAAAATTTTGAATAAGGTTGCCACATAATAGAAAAGACAAATCATTAAAAAACAGTTCGTATCAAAATCAACGAATACTTTATTTAAAATACATCATAACACACTTCAAATTTTAAAACAAACAAAAAAATTAAATAGAGTTGCCACTTTTTTTGTTAAATTTTTCTGAATTTTCCTGAAGGAAGAAAAAGGAGGCTTTCTGAGATGTACGAAAGGCATAAAATTTAACAAAATTCAACAAATATAAAAACTGTATCTCTCCTCTTCAATGGGAGTAAACGATTTGTTGGCCTTTCCTGGGTTTTGATTGTTCAGTTTGTGTGGCCAAAAAAATACTATTGTGGTTCGTTCTGAACAATTTGTTCAGGAAATATAGCGCAAGCTTGCAGAATATTCTATATTCTATCATTAAAAGTTCAATACCAATTTTAAATATTGCAATTCTAAAAGAAAATTCTATAGTGATACTGATTCTTATAATGGAACTAGATTAATATATTATTTAGTAAAGCCAGAGAAAGTATGTGGATGTTTTAATTTGGTAACAAAAATGATTGAGGTACTCACAACCCGTCGTAAAGCATCGTAAAATTATACATTTTTACACTTGTTTATACAAATTGTTGTTGGATTTCATACAAAAATGAGTTTACACTATTACAATTCTCAATGCTATGTTTTCGAATCGTTATAACTTATAACTTTATGAGACTTGTGAAAACCCTAAATATATTGCCTACATTTAAGATGACTTTATTGTGATAATAATAATAGGGGCTAAGACACTTTTCATTAGATGTTAGTGAGTTAATTTCCATCAAACATGTCTTAAAATATAACTTCATTACGAGCTGGTGCTTTGGCTACACTCTATGTGCTGTACTTTGCAGGTACATTTAGAGTAACACAAACGTTCGTGAATGAGAATATTATTAAGAACAGAAAATATATGATCAATAGATTCTCGTATATGTAGTCTAAAATATGTCATGCCAATAGCGTTGCCTACATTTAGGATGAAAGTGTTTGAATGTGTTGTGGCAACTAAACAATAATAGTTACTGATCTGTGAGGAAGATTTCGTCAAAATATATCGAAAACTGTTGAAAGTGTTCGTAAATAATACTAATATACAGGCTTTTTCAATAATAGTGATATGATTTTTTTCAAAATATTTTATGCTTTATATAATGATAACATCTCGTTAAAGAAAAAAGTTTTCCAGGCAAAAACTTGTTTTTGATGGACCAGACTGTATGACAGCTACATATGTATATCTTACAATTATTCCTTGTGAGTGTTAGAAACTGTGTGATAAACTTAATACAGCGTATAAAAATATTAAAATTCATGCTAGACCAGGGTAAATAATAAGAAATTTTTTTTTTTCAAAAAAAAATTCAAAAATTTGGTTATTTGAAATAAGTTTTTCAGTCATATGAAAAAAGTGTATGTAGTAGAATTATAGACCTTTCCATTACTTACAACATTCTCATAATACTCTTTTCATATTACTTTTTTCAATAGGACTCATAGTTTTGCCGAAAATCGAGATAAGTCAACGCTAAAAAATTCAAACACGTGTATCTCCTTTCATTTCCCAACCACAAATCGCCCGTAAATTATATGTCGCTTAAAGTTTCTTATTTTATCTTTCTTCTCCAATGGGTTTTCCTCTACTATGAATCTCTTTCTTTTTTTATCTTTTTGAAAGGCTTCTGAGCTAGTTTTTGTTGTTGTTGTAGCGGCAGAAAACATTCTTGAAGTAGTTTCGAGAAATGGTGCCGAGTTGATTGTCCTCGGCTGGATAAAAATCTAGGTATCCGACCCGACTGTCGTGGGAACAGGCTTTTGTACTAGTCCACTCTGACGGTCTTAGGGTGTATATGTCTGTATTTTGTGCCAAGAAAAATCTTGGAAATATTTATTATTTCAAATTCTACGAAAATTTAATATATTTTTTGATATATATTCATACCAACAGCGGCGCAGTTTTCATTGAATTTGCAATAATAACAAACAATAATTTGCCTTCTCAGAACAATTTACAAAACAAACAGTTACGCAGCAATGCAACCTTGTGTCAACAGTTGCTGCCAAGAATTACGTAGCAAACAGATAACTGGCAATTTTTACTGGTTTATGGACTGTCAAGAAATAAAAGCAGCCGCTGCTTTCCCACAAACCTCATTTGTGCAATGCTGTACCGCGCATATATATATACGTAAATGCCTACATACATACACTTGTCTGCACCAACATTATTGCGTTTCAGCGTTGTCTATGCGCTTGTCTAATTTATTTTCCCGTTGACTGGTGACATTTTAATAAAGTGACCCAAAGCATTTCACCACTAATAAGACAATATATGACAGCGTGTCGCCAGAAGATATGCGACCAGCATGAACAACTCGCATACACCCGCTGCCCGCCGGTCCTCGGCTCACCAACAGCCAGCACATGTTTTTGTGACGCGTGCTTCCTCTTCTTATGGCTCATTTCATACACTACGCTAACTAGGTTTCTCATTAGCGCGCAGATTTTCTACTCGTAACTGCAGTTTTCCAGCTCAGCGAGCTTTTGGGCGTGTGCAAATGCCTTAGCCTATTAATTATAGTGTGGTCGAGAGAGCGGGGAAGAGCGAGGCGTGTGCACTTTTAGCCATGTTATGTGAGTGGCATGTATATAATTGTATTTCATTTCAGCTCCGGTTATCTAATCTTATCGCCATTGTGATTATGTAAGTGTGTGGGTGTGTGTGTATATTTGTAGGAATGTATGTTTGTGTGTTTGGTTAATTCTGTTGCTAATGAATTTAGGTGTTTGCCTAATTTGCGCTGCATAATATTCCGTTTAATTAGTCGCTTTCTATTACATTTACTATCGCTCTTACACAAAACCCTTACCCTCTCTTTCACTCTTTCGCTCTGTCTTTAGTATTCATCTTCTGTGTGCAACACTTTACCATTTCATGCTCAAATGACTTGAGAAATGCGTTTGGCGGCCGCAACGTCGCGCTTCTAATGAACCTGCAAATCAAGTGGCGGCCCACAAGCAATTGTCAATTGGCATTTGAATGCGCTTTGGCTTCTGCCTTAGTGTGGTTTCTTTCTCTTCGCGACAACCGCCTTTGTTGAGTGGTAATTAAGCATGGAGCTTAGCTAAATGAAAAGGCGGATTTGTGGCGACTTCCAATTGTCTGACTTGTGAACTTCTATGCTATTTGCGTTCCACTAAAGTTTAACGGTTTTAGACGCCTGATTTAGCAGAAGGTGGAGCGCTACTTAAACTTGACTGCAGAAAGTCCAGCCCTCTGTGGGCGGGTTATTTATACCCACCGCACTTAGAAGTCATAAACAAATAATTTTAAATTTAAAAAAAAGGTGAGGGTGCAAATCGTTTAGCAAAAATTATGCGTTACAGGTTAGATATCAGTTATTTTGTGAGGTGGATAGGAATAAAAGCCACGCTTTGGAATGAATTTAAAACTCAAGGGAGGCAAAATCATTAAAAAAATTATATAAGAGCACGTGTTATAAGCGGCTGTAAAAAATCGATAAAAATGCAATTATTTCTTAAATAGAGTTGCCACCTACATATGCAAACTTAATTAATTTTTTAATTGAATGATCGACTTTTAATCAATTAAAATTTCAGTATTTCAACAAAATTAATTAAATTTGTGTATTTTGCTTTCGAAAAAATTTTTTTTCGAGTAGAGTTGCCACCTGAATTTTTTTTTACATTTTGCTTTTTTTACCTAAATTAATCTCGCATATCAATTTAAGCATTAAAAATTATTTAAACTGTTCTAAATAAATACAGCTAAAATTCTGAATAATAAATTTACCTTATGAAATACATATGTGACCAAAAGCAGAGTTCCATTTACCAACTAAAAAATGCTTCTCACTATAATTAGCTTCTATGCTAAAGACAAAAGGAATTGGAATCGACATGTAAAACAGACAGAGGAAAAAATATTTAGAAACTACATTTTAAAATATTTCTAGAGTTGCCATTATTTAGAAAAGTTGAAAATAAAAATATTTCGAATTAAACAGTTAATAAATTTATTTGTAAAAACTGTTAGTGAAGCATTAGTCTATATTATTAAAATTTTCAAGTCAAAAAGTCACATAAATTTTTGAATAGGACTGCCACATAATGGAAAATAATGTAGTAGTTATAAAAACAATTTTATTATTAATCACCGAAAACTATGTGTAAAATAAATCATAATACACAACAAAAAGCCAAGCGAAAAAAATTTAAATAGAGTTGCCATCTTTTTAAAAAACTAATTAAAGCCGATTTGATACTTTTGTTCTACTTTGCAACTCTATCTAGTTCGCTCTGAAATTTTGCGAAGGAAATTTTTAAATAGGGTGGCCATATGAATTAAAATAATATTTATTAAAAAAATATTCACGTCAATAACGGATAACTTTATTTAAACCTACATCAAAACACACTAAGGAATTTGAAATAAAAACCATTAAATAGAGTTGCCACCTTTTTCGAAATAAGAGTCGAAGGCGATTTTTTTTTTAATTTTTGGTAAAGTTTATAACCCCAAATAATTCGCCTTTGAATTTTTGCAAAGAAAATTTTGCATTAAAGTTGCCACATAATGGAAAAGTCGAGTTATTAAAAAACAGTTTGCACAAAAATCAATGAAAACTTTATTTAAAATACAGCGTAACACAGCCAAAATTTTAAAACAAAAAAACATAAAAAAGGTTGGCACCTTTTTCACCAGAGTTCAGGTCGATTTGAAATTTTACAACTCTACCGAATTCGACGCCGGAAAATTTCGCAATAAAGTTGCGACATAATAGAAAAGAAAAGTTATTAAAAAACAGTTTGCACAAAAATCAACGAACACTTTATTTTAGCAACATTACACACTCAAAATTTGAAAACAAAAAAATTAAATAGAGTTGCCACCTTTTTTGTTAAATTTTTCTTAGTTTTTCCAAAAGAGGTTAGCACTCAGAGATGTAAGAAAAGCATAAAATTTGATAAACAAATATCAAAACTATATCTCTTCACTTCAGTGTGAGTAACGATATGCTACCTTAGACCTAACTAAATTTTAAGCAATTCAAGAGCATAAAACCAAATAAAATTATTTTCTTAATACCCTACATTTTATTTATGGTATATGTATATTAAAGCTTCCAAGAAAATAATTTATAAACCTTTTCCTAGTTAGTGTGTCAGTAGTTACTCATACGCCCCCACCAACATCACTTTCCCACATTGGTTTTGGTTTATTAAGTGTTTAGAAGCTTTTCACTGTGATATATTTAAACAAAGTCTAAAGAATATATTTAAAAAAAAAGCAAATATTATCTCCACATTATATTTATTTGTTAACTCTTTAAAAATAACTGAAAATATGTAGTAACATTCAAATAGTTACTCATACGCCCGTACCAACATTAGTTACTTCATTATGTGGATGAAAGCCTTTTACCTAAATGAATAAAAATTATTAAACAAGAAATTTAAGCAAGAAATGCAATATTTGGTTAAAAATATTGTGTACTTGTAAAAGATATTTATATATTGAATATTTTAAAATAACAAGAAATTATAATTTCCATAAAGTTACTCATACGCCTCCACCAACATAGCTTACTTCTGTTATTTTCATATACTTAAAACCCTATAACTATATCAATTACTTACGCATAGAGTTACAATCGCGCATCTCCATACGAATACCACTTACTGCTGAAATTGATAGCCTTGAGGCATCCACCCTACATTTCCGGTATATATGAACTTATATTTTCAGATTTTACCTTGCATAGTTAGTAACAAAATATTTCAAATAATTTCCATTCAAATTATCTTCCTCAAAATGCGTTATCATTTCTGTCGGCTTTAATGTCTTCACTCCTTAAATAAATAACTATACTGACATACATAGATATACATATATAGTACATATACACGTGCATTGTATACGCATTTGTTCACTGTCAAAATAAGTGGGCGGTAATGCTTACTGTTCAGCTGCTTATGGCTCTTAAGCTCTTATAATGAAAACCTACAAACTTCTCATTTTAAAGTGCCTTGTTAGGACGGTAATCCGCTTTGCCTTAGGTGATTACAGGTAATGCTGTCAGGTGACAATGAAATATAGATTACTGAGCTGGAATTCTAATGCACATTCCAGACATAATTCCTATCTATTTTCGCAATATTTAGTTAACAAAAGCAAACATATTTTTGAAAAACTTTGCTTTAAGTGGTTAGGCGAGTATAGGATTTTCAAAAAACTTTTGCTAAATACATCATGCCTTTCGTAGAATAGTGAAAATATTAAGAAAAATTAATAGTAAAAGTCAATCAAGAATATGCATAGATGACAATAAAATATTACTAGAGCAATCACTTCAGTGAAAGCTAATATATATCCAATCACTCACTTTCAAACTAAAGTTTTGTTTCAAAAACCCACACTAGTTCTTGTGGTCAATAGTTAATGAAACTGCAAAGCCGATAAGAACAATTCTCTGAGCCTGTATTTCACGAAAAATATCATACAATTTAATCACTGATATTAAATTCATTTTTAATATATAATGAAATAAAAAAAATCCATTTCGAACTCTATTAAAAATAAAGCAGCCAACAAAAAGTTGTGCTTGAAATACTTTTGCAGACTCTATTAATACTCAAAAGCGAAGTTCTGCACTCTAATAACATAAATGCGAGCACTCGCAGGTATAGATATGTAGCAATCTATATAGACAGCATGAATGGTGTGCATTATGTGCGCACAATCTATCAAGCGGAAAAACTCGCAAGCTGAACGAGAGAGATTTAGATCAAGTTTCTAACGCAATTTTCATGCTACTTTATTTTCAATGAAAGATTTACATATAAACACCAGCGCTGCTGAGGTAGAAGCAGCAGAAGGGGCAGTTGCCATACTGAGTTTGAATTACTGTTGCAGGAAGTGCTGTAAATTGAATGTTGAAGAAATAAATTTACATTCGTATAACTAAGTATACTCATATATAACTAAATACAAGAGAATACAATTTGTGCGTGCGGGTATAGGGTGTTTTCAAAAGGACAAAGGGAGAAAAAACTGCGGGAAAAGTGGCTGCTTGGGTTTTACTAAAGATTTTTTCCTTGCTAAAGCCAGCAATTTCAAAATTCAAAGTTCAGATTTCTTATCAAGCTAAGAAGCACGTTAACAGCTGATGGCAATGAAACTCAATTCAGTATTATAAACTACAGAGCTGGATATTAGAGTGTGAGTAAAACGGTTCTTATAAATTCAACTTTCATTCGGTTGTTAGAACCATTATTAAGTGGTGTATGAAATGCTTTTATTTTTGTTTCACTGAAAGACGGAACTTAGCAGCACATCTGAAGGATTAATTCCCACAACAGCCGGTTCCACGTTACCAGAATTAACCCGGATTTTGTCTGGGCTGTACTTTCGAATGAGAAGAAGAAAGGATCATCACAGATATTACTTTCAACAAATAGGTCAGTGCAGATGGTAATCAATAACCAACTGCAAGATAACGAAGCCCAAGTATAATAAGAACTAGAACTAGGGACTTATTATACGAGTCCAGGAATATTATTTTCAGTATTACAACTATTGTAATATAGCACTGGCCTTTTGAAGAACCCGCGCTTAAGATGGGTCTACCCGATAATTACATTTTCCGCAGCTGCAAGCTAGAAGGGGAAAAGGAAATAGTCTTCAACTTTCTCTATGAATACCCAGCTCCAACACAAACTAAACGCAGAATATTTGAAACACATCAGGCACCAAACCTTGACTGGCTATCCACAAAAAGCATAGTGGACGTAAATAACATAGTTTCATTGAAAGCACCAAATGCTTTGAACGCAAAGATGAAACGAGATAGCAAAATTTTAGAGCTCCGACCATGAAGAGGCATGAAAATGGCGCGACCAGCACTAATTAGCTCGAAGTGGCAGCACTCTAACCTACCACCTACTACCTAGTCTCAGAAACAAGTTGTTTAAACGGATTTGGATCATAAGGAAAGGGGTCTTGAATGAGTTGGTTTCATTTGGCATGAAAATAGGTGGTTAAGGTGATGCAAGGATTCTTTGCGAAGTGGACATACATATATTTGGTAGGTCGGGGTCGATTCTGGCTAAATAGCAGTTTAGCCTGCTGCGGTATTTAGAGAAAAGTTTAGCAAGGGTGTCTATAGATTCTCTGGGCAAGTCGAGCTCTTCGTCTGCTAAGGTTAGTGATTTAACTCCAAGTACGCCATTCATTGAAAGGGAGTCGGTGATGGTATTACTAACTCCATTGTGAATGAAAGTCAGGGTGTGACTAAAGTTTGTTGCATCCGTAGTCTCTGTCGTCGACGTGGTCAAGTATTGTAAAGACCTCTTTATGGCGGCTTCGTTTCAAGCAGACAACTGCAGAAACGAAGTTTGCAAAAAAAAACTTAAGCAGAAACTGTTTGGAGGATAGTGCAAGTACCCTAATCGGAAGCATGCAGGCCTCACTACGCGGCTATTCGACAGAAGACATCAAAAAGCATTCTGTAATTCTACGAAGTGTTGAATTTTGACCCGCCTGCATTTTCATTATATCTAGGCGACCGTAGCGTTGCTGTGTAGTGAATGAGCGACCGGCCGATTACCTTATATGTTGGCAACATCAGTTCTTTTTCCAGTAGCGGCCGACTAGCGACTTGAGGACTTCATTGCGGCTCTGCACTTTGGCAATAATCGCGATCGTATGAGGAGTGGAGGATCACAGGCTGTCAAGTGTAATGTCTAAAATCTCAGGGTTGTTGACAGTCGGAATATTAACGCCATCAACTGTGATTTTGAGATTCAGTCTGTACTGCTTCATTCAGTTAGTGAATTTGGTTGCTGTGAATTAGGTAGGGGAGAGTATCAGGCTTGTTTCAAAAAGGATGAAGGATATGAAAGCGATATCGCCTTAAACTGCGTTGCTGGGATCAGGTCAAACACCAATTCTTACCTTATATTGGATTAGAGATAATTGAACTTATTGTAGACCACATTACAGTATCTAATGTTACAACATTACATTACATTTTATAGTCAAATTCTTATTCATTTCAATCTTACTCACATCCAACCATAATTCACTCAAGAACTTCTGCGGTAGCGCACTACTTTGCCGATAATGTCAGATTCTGTGACCCAGAAGCTCATAAACTCGACTCTACTTGTCACATATGTGAATATACTGTACTCAATACTAATTACAGACTGCATAGCTTTCGGAAAATCGCGTTTAAGGTTAAACTGTCGGAACTGAGCGGCTACACTTTAAAACCTTTAACTCAAAAATTGTTCGAGATAGCAATTTAAAATTTTAGTGTGCTATTTTTAAAAGTATTACACATCAAAATATTAAAAAAAAAAAATGATAGTAAAAAAAATATTTTTGAAAATAAATTTTTTTTTAAATAAATTTTTTTTTTAAATATTTCTTAAAATTAAAAAAAAAAAAATATTTATATATATTTCTTACATAATTCAATACCATTGGATTATTTTTTTTAAAAATACAATACAATACAAAACAAAACATTTTTAATTTTTTTATTAATTTTAAAAAATACATTATCGGATAAAAAAATATTTTTTTGTATTTTTTTTTTTCTTTAATTTTAAAAGTTATTTTACATTGTCGAATATAGTATAAAATATGTAAGAAAAATAAATAAATATATTTTTAATTTAAAAAATAAAAAAATTATAAATTTTGAAAATTATTATTATTATTTTTAGGATTTGTTTTCCGATCTCAGATTTTCAAAATAATTTTTTTTATTATTATTTTTTTGGATTTTTTACATATTTCACAAAAAAAATATTATTTCATTTTTTAAATATTTCGACGGATAAAACATTAAAATATCATATTAAAATTAATTTTTCTTTTTTAATTTAAAATGTGATGCAACAAGGCCTCTAAAGTCTAATTCTGTGCTCATACCATCAGATTGCACAAATATATTATAGTATTAATGTCCAAAATGTCCTACCTTTTGAAACACCCTTTACATAACTCAAACTCGAACAAGTAACATTGCTACATTTTAACCAGCAGAGTTTTGTCGAGCTTAGAATCTCAAATTGATTTCAGTGACAAATCTACTTACCACACATTTCACTTCACAAAGTGTTGCAAGTATGGCTTCCAGAAGCTTTACATGCCTTTGCACAAGCAGCTGCCACACAACGCATGCCGAAAATCGCTCAACAGGAAATGTATAGCTATGAGTATATGTAATGTATGTGTATGTGTATTTGTGCAACACGACAGACTACACAATAATATTTAAATAATATGAGCACTTCCGTTTGGCCATATTGAACATCACTCGGAAATGTTTGGAAAATCCCCTAAGCCACTAATCAACTAACGGAGAGATTGCTGGCAGATTTACATACATTCTTATGTATATAATTACCATAGACACTTACAAATATATATATTTGCATGCAGCTCTGCGCCGTGTAAATTCGTGTGTGTGTGTGCGTGCTGGCACTTGAAATATGCAGTAGTGAATTTTCGGCAGCAACTGGCAACCGCAAAAGTGGCCAGCCGCAGAAACAACCAGCAAAAAAATACAAAAACGAATATCTATCGATTGTTGTGACATCCAGCTTAAACCACTTAACGCAGCGTACACTCAAGGCGTGAGTGCTTAATACATGCTTGTGCATGTATTTGCGTTTGTGTGAGTGCATGTGCATATATACACACACGCGTGAGCCAAGAGCCGCAAAAAAGCTATGTATTCATGTATTCTAGTAGAGATTACTGCGTATCAGGAAATGAGTGTGTATGTGCGAATGTATAACTATGTGTGTGTAAATGTATAACTATATGCGTGTGAACGTATGGTTGAATGTTTCTCTATGCTGCGCAGCACAGCGTAACGAGTCAATATTTGCTTAAACGCTGCTTGTATGGAGGTGCGAACGGTGTGATATTGCGGACAATGTTGTGCTGATGATGATGATGTTGATTTAGAGATTTCCGCCAGTGACTTCACTACAAACGGTCACAGTCGCCTAGGCAGCTCGAAGGCGAGCACGAGTTGGGTATATGAATAGAGTTGTTCGGCGTTACATTCAATGACACGCCTCATATGTATTTCATATCCGATACTATCACCCAAAAAAATAAACAAAATAAAGAAAGTACATGGTGAAAAGATCAATATTAATGCATGTGAAAACTAGTTTTGCCGTTAAGAAAAATATATACGATTATATTTTGCTTTGTGTAAGCAATAGCTCAAACAGTACTTAGGAGGTGGAAGATTCTATAAATGAGTAAATTTATTGTTTGATATACAAATGGCTTAGTGTGGGTCAGTCAATGTGTTCTTTGCTCTATTATTACAGTTTTTTTGTAATTTTTCCACACTGTAATTTTTTCTGTCGACAAACTAGCATATCTGAGTCGGTTTTCTTTTTCCTTCCTCACTTTTTCGGAATTTTACTTTATCATCAACTATTTTAACTATTTTCCTTACTTATGACTTTTTCTACTTCTGTAGTCAGTTGTTATCTGATTTTTTCCTAAAGGCATTGAAAAATTAGAACCATCAGATATACTCATAATAATCCCTAAAACTTCATCTACTTAATTCAGCAGATATATCTTCTTTCATCTAGAGAATGTAGGTAAAACAGAATATTAAGCTCTAGAATATATTTTATTTCAATACCCAGACGACAGTTAAAAAGTTCATCAGTAACTCGTTGAGTTCTCAGCCATATAGCTTTAGAAAGTACTGAAAAACCAGACGAGTGTACTCAATCAAATAATGAATGTACGCGACTCACGAAGAATTTTTTCCAAGGTTGCTTAGAACTATTGAAACTAGATCAACAACTTGGAATACTACCAAAAATTATTATATTGAGCCTATAACTATGTTCGACCTTTTTCAAGATTCAAACGTTTCATAAATTCGGACAACATGACCTAGCCAGCGTAGCCGCTGTCTTTTAATTCGCTCAACTATGTCAATATCGTCGTATATCTTACCGTTCCATCGAATGCGATATTCGCCGTGGCCAACGCAAAAAGAACCATAAATATTTCGCAGAACCTTTCTCACGAAAATTCGTAACGTCGACTCATCAGTAGTTGTCATCGTCCATGCATCTGCACAATATAGCAGGACGGGGATGATGAGTGACTTGTCGAGTTTGGTCTTTGTTCGTCGAGAGAGGACTTTGCTGCTCCAAAGTAGCACCTGTTGGCAAGAGCAATCCTGCGTTGGATTTCCAGGCTGATATTGTTGTTGGTGTTAATACTGGTTCCAAGGTAGACGAAATTATCTACGACTTCGAAGTTATGACTGCCAACAGTGACATGCGAGCCAAGTCGCAAATCCGACGACTGTTTGTTTGATGACAACAGATATTTCGTCTTGCCATCCTTCACTGCCAGACCCATTTGCTTCGCTACCTTTTACAGTATGCAGAAAGATAACTAACGGCGCGAGTGTTGAGGTCAAGAATATCACTGTCATGTATTATTTTAGTAGGGTTACCATTTTCAGACATAGCAGCTTTGTAATCGGCGAAGAGTTGGTGTGTGCCGATCCTATTTTCACGGGTCTTTTCCAAGATTTACAAAGGAGCTGATGCGTGCTCCTTTTCAATTCTTCGCCGCGGTATTTGAATAGCTTGGGCGGCAATCCAACGGGTCCCGATGGTTATTTGCTATTCGAACTTCCTCATGGTCAGGCATCTACTGTCATTATGCTTTCACTGCCAATTGTAGTACGTATGTATATGCTCTGGACATTAGTCACTAGATCACCTGTGCGGGTTCTACAAGAGCATGGTCTGGTCTTGAAACCTTCTGTCCGAGCTTTGTCAGGATGTAAAACGATTGCCTCGCGTCTAATCACAAGCGCTAGGCATTTTTCGAGAATCGCTTGCTTTAATTTGATGAGTCGTTGTCGTAAGCGTTTCCGACAATGGTCTTATGAGGTTTTAGAAGCTCCTAATAGAATACGCTCTATTGATCCCAGCAGAAACAGAGTATAGTCTTGATTTGCCCATTTAGCTAGGATTCTCATATTATTTTACACTTTTTGGTACAAGAATTCTTTTCATAACCAGCCAAAATACGATGCAAAAACTATTTCTTTTTTCAGCGTTCAAGCATCAGTTCTATAAGCGTATCTTGACTGCAGTTTATACGCCACTTTATTTCTTTACTCTTAAAGGTATTCCTCTGCTTTTAAAAGTCTTGAAATGGCTGCTTGAAAAAACTTAACTGAGCTTTGAGCTCTGAACTAGTTTAATTATATCCAATCACGAAATATTTTATAATTTTTGAATGTTCAGGCAAGCTTATAGCTTTGTTGATCACCAAGACCGTCTGAAGTCGTTATCTTGTACATCGTAATTTCAAGGATTTCTATTTCTTCTATATTCCTTTATTTTAACTTCTTTTTATACTCTCGCAACAATGTTGCTGAGGAGAATATTATAGTTTTGTTCACATAACGGTTGTTTGTAAGTCCTAAAACTTAAAGAGTCAGATATGGGGTTATATATACCAAAGTGATCAGGGTGACGAGTAGAGTTGAAATCTGGATATCTGTCTGTCCGTTCGTCCGTCCGTGCAAGCTGTAACTTGAGTAAAAATTGAGATATCATGATGAAACTTGGTACACGTATTCCTTGGCTCCATAAGAAGGTTAAGTTCGAAGATGAGCAAAATCGGCCCACTGCCACGCCCACAAAATGGCGAAAACCGAAAACCTATAAAGTGTCATAACTAAGCCATAAATAAAGATAATAAAAATTGAAATTTGGCACAAGGGATCGCATTAGGGAGGGTCATATTTGGACGCAATTTTTTTGGAAAAGTGGGCGTGGCCCCGCCCTATTAGTTTTTGTGTTACATATCTCGGAAACTACTATAGCTATGTCAACCAAAATCTACAGAGTCGTTCTCTTCAGGCATTTCCATATACAGTTCAAAATGGAAGAAATCGGATAATAACCACGCCCACCTCCCATACAAAGGTTATGTTGAAAATCACTAAAAGTGCGTTAACCGACTAACTAAAAACGTCAGAAACACTAAATTTTACGGAAGAAATGGCAGAAAGAAGCTGCACCCAGGCTTTTTTAAAAATTGAAAATGGGCGTGGTCTCGCCCACTTATGGACCAAAAACCATATCTCAGGAACTA
Source organism: Bactrocera tryoni (assembly GCF_016617805.1). NCBI lineage: Eukaryota > Metazoa > Arthropoda > Insecta > Diptera > Tephritidae > Bactrocera > Bactrocera tryoni. Next base: position 20,228,692 of record NC_052502.1, read on the forward strand.
CTAGACCGATTTCAATGAAATTCAGTATGTAATATTTTCTTAACACCCTGATGACATGTACGAAATATGGGTGAAATCGGTTCACAACCACGCCTTCTTCCAATATAACGCTATTTTGAATTCCATCTGATGCCTTCCCTGTATAATACGAGTATATACATTAGGAACCAATGATGATAGCGGAATAAAACTTTACACAAATACGGTATTTGAAAAATATCGATTATCACTTTATCATGCGAGAGTATAAAATGTTCGGTGACACCCGAACTTAGCCCTTCCTTACTTGTTAGACATTTTTTTGATTCAACTTCAAGTTCAAGGAAAACATGGACTGATCTCATGAAAACCCTTTACTGAATTCGAACATTTTAAATATTTGTTAGCTAAGGTGTTAACAGCGTTGTCAAATATCTTCAGGAAGTTTGTAAGTTGAGCATTCTTTTCGCCGCTCGCTTACTTCAAAATTAGTGCAATTGACAACTGGAGATATCGCTGATAGCTTACGAGTGTTATTTGGCTTAGCCCAAACCATTTTAAAGTATGTTTTGTGACGCAAACGCGTCAAGTCTTGATTGGCTCCTTCATCACGATAATGCACCATGCCATACTGCATTGTTTCTTCGCAAATTCTTTGCGAAAAAACTCGACTCACTAACTTTCTCAACATCATCTTCGCCTTATTCGGCATCGTACGTCTTCTGTTTATTCAGTAAATTCAAAAAGGCTCTCGCGGGGACGCCATTTTGACACGACTGAGGAGATAAAAATCAAATTAAAGTAGTTTCGAAAGACTTTACCGGAGAAAGATTATTCCGACTGTTTCGAGAACTAGAAAAGCTTGGGTAAAAGTCTGTTTTAATTGACGAGGATTACTTTGAAGAGCATGAAATTGATTTGGCAGAATATATAAAGATTTATAAATAAATCCTTTTGATCACAGTAGTATGTTTTATTAATAATTGAATCAACCAAAGACATAACTTTGCTTGCATATATGGCCAAAATAATGGAACCTAAGTTCTGAAAACACGAAATATTGAAACATTAGAAGCCTTCTGACTAAACCTATAAACTTTAAAGTATGTTTACTGAGAGCTTAAAACTTACATAAAGCCTCATTAGAAGATTTGAAGCCTCACCCTTAAAGGTTTTAGGTTATCTATAGCCGGGTGAGCCTTTTATATATCGATATAAGGATTTTATGAATGAACTCTCTACACTCAAGTGTTAAAATTTTTCGACAATGTACACCACATATAGTAGAGAAACCTCACTTAGTCATAAGATTCCTACCGGCAATGTGCCAAGTCTTGATAGCTATATCATATGAGCATTTCGCTCGCGCTTCATAAGCGAAGTACCCAGGCTTAGTAACATATTTCGCATAATGACACCCTTACCGAAAGTCAACGGCAGTTCACTCGTGCGACGTCAACCAACACACACACCCACACAAGCCAACAAGGCTAAACAAAAAGTGTTGCGGTTACGGATTAATGCTCATTACGACCGCTTTGAAACGCTTTGAAAGGGTTACGTTTCCATTTCAAGTGACTACAGCCAATTTGGGCTACACTTATTGCCTTTCAAGGAGTCAAAAATAGGCCAGATGGCAGGTGCAAGTCATTTGTAAGTATTTCTATAGGTCTATGAGTGTATGTGTGTGCTTATGTGTGGGTAACTACCGGCTAAAGCCAAAAATAACTGCCAGATTCGTGGAATTTGTTGCACAAACACACATACACCTACATACCGACACAGCGACACACCGATAAGCAGCACTGGGGCTGCTGTAGATTACCTAAAACACAGTCACACACACATACACACATACAAACACACACATAATGTGGGTAATTTTGTGCTCGACGGTGCACTTTGCCAGTCATTCAATGCCACGCTCTAGAGGCAAATCAAGTTGGGACAGAAATTAGGCGCTCAACGCGAAAAAAAGTAAAAAAAAATTTTAAATAGAAGAGGAAAAGGAAAAAAGGTTAAATGGTAGACAAAAAAGGATACAAAAACTATGAAAATCATATTTACTTGCGCCATAAGCTGGGCAGGGGCGCTAGTGTGCTTATTTATCTGCACTAAGGTGTATGTGTGTGTGTGGGTGTGGGTTCTACCTTCGCTGAGCGAAATGTTAAGTGTCAAAAAGCCATACACACACACACATACACATTCCACACATATGCACTCGCTTATGGCTACAGTACGCTGCGCACTTGGGCGTATGCATATTTACATATATACATGCATACATATATACACATACATTTGCATATTTGTTCGGTAAATGGCTAGAAAATTGCATATTCATTTCATATTCACCCACAGAAATTTATTTTTATTCACTCGCTCACCTTTTCGCACACTTTCCTTTTTGTCTGCAACTCACGCGCTTCTATACATATTTATTTAACGGTAAATTTGTTGTTGCTGTTTTGGAATTTTTCTGTTGAAACTGTTCGCATTCAACGCCATTTTCAATTTTGTTTTCGAATATGCGCGATTGAGTGCTTTTGAATTGCTTGCCGGCGAGCGAGGGCGCAATAAAAAGTGAGATAAACGAAAATTGCGGAGAAAAATAGTTAAACTTGCGGTCATATGTGAGTCATGTATAATAAATTTCCACGTACGCTTGACACACACTAAGCGAGACTATAAATATTTTTCTGAATTTTTTTTTTTATATTATAGCCATTTATCATTAACCCGGTCGGTTAACTGTAACTAACGCATATCGGCATATCGCTTTGATAACAGCAACGGTGGCGTTTTGGCACTTTAATTAGATAGATTTAAAGTTGGGGAATGCACTAAGAGACTTAGTAAAACTGCTGGATTAAGCTTTGTAATATGTTTTCTCCGAAGTTATTTTATGACATCATAGCCTGCAGTGACCTATGTAGAACTCCAAAAGTTGTCTTAATTTACTGCTAGGAAGAATATTTTTTTCTTTAAATGTTTTGGACCGAACTCTCGGATATATGGCCACGATTGTCGAAGCCCGGACACTTATTTCCAGTGTTGATAACTTCTAGCCCGTTCCTCCTTCTGGATCTGCTCTTGTAAAATATGGATCAAAGATCGTTTCCGATCATATCGGATAGGTTGCTGTAGACTGTTTCGCCAGGAGATCAGCTAGCGCAATCTTAAACCGTTTTGAATCGATTTCGCGGAGAAATACACTTATTTTCAGTAGCGATATTTTCGAGCCCGTTCCTCAATCCGCATCTCCTCTCGTAAGATAAAGATCGAAGATCAGCTCCGGTCATATTTAACAGGTTGCAGCAGATTATTTAGCCTGAAGCACAGCTAGCTCATTTCCATCAATGCCTCTATGCCAAGAGATTCATGCTAGGAAAACAATATTTACCTTGACAACCCTGCTAAAAATGTGTATGCACTCCAGTGTAATTATTAATTTCTTTTATATGACGGAGAATAGCTGAAGTGCGGCTTGGCAATCTTCGTTATAGGTTTTATCCAGAATAATCTCTGCATATGTGCTAATGCCATGGACCTTAGCTGCAAAAATGTTTTGCAACCTGTCCATGGACACTGACAAATTAGTGCGTGGACCACTATCTCAGCCCCAATTCCAACTGCCGTTTTCGAGGTGCCCGTTACCATTGTGTTTCTACAACGGTACTCGAAGATGGAGTCCTCCTTTTGAGTTTTGCAGTGAAACCTTAAAATCTTTTCTTAAAGTTCAATCTTGATAATGTCGACTCTAGGTAAGAGTGCCATCGGTGGACTCTCTAAAATGACACTCTGATAGCAGCAGTTGGGCATGTGCACGTGCTGGCTTTTGCAATTATGGAGTACACTTCCACTCATGTGCGTGTTGGGGCTCTACGATATGGAAGATCTCTCCTTTTTGCTTATGGTGTTATCGATTAAAATGTTTGGTACGTTCTTCCTAAAGGTGGGGTTATCGAAGTATGAAGTTATTCGAATTCCAAACTAGGCCTTTCCCTAAACTGACTCTACCATAACTATTACTGATACATCCAGGCGGCAACGGTTAGTTACTTTCAGAAGTGGAATGGCCCACAGCCGGTTTGAGATAAGTGAAGTGACAATGCCATATGTATTCTTCTTCTTCTTCTCTATTGGCGTAGACAGCGCTTATGCGGTTATAGCCACAGCGCGCCGGTAGTTCTTCCTTTTCGCTGTTTGGCGCTAATTGGAGATTACAAGCGAATCCAGGTCCTCCTCCACCTGTTCTTTCCAACGGAGTGGAAGACTTCCTCTTCCTCTGCTTCCCTGGGCCACGCACTGCGTCGAAATGCTCAGAGCTGTTGTGTTTTCATCTATTCGAACGTAGATAGCGTAGCCGGTGTCTCTAATACGCTGAACTATGTCAATGCCATCGTATATTTCATATAGCTCATGGTTCCATCGTCTGCGGTATTCAAGGTTGCCAATCCGAAAATTACCCTAAATCTTCCGTAGAATCTTTCTCTCAAAAACTCGTAACGCCGACTCATCAGATGTTCTCTTCGTCCATGTCTGTGCACCATATAGCCGGACGGAGATGTTGAGTGACTTAAAGAATTTGGTCTTTATTTGTCGAGAATACCTTACTACTCATTTGCCTACTCAGTCCGAAGTAGCACCTGTTGGCAAGAGTCGGATTTCGACACTGACGTGGTTGTTGGCGTTAATGCTGGTTCCAAGAAAGACGGAATTATCTATGGTGATGACAGGAGATATTTCTTCTTGCCCTCGTCCACTACCAGACCCATTTGCTTCGCTTCTTTGTCCAACCTGGAGAAAGCAGAACTAACAGCGCAGTTATTGCGGTCAATTATATCGATGTCATCGGCGTACGCCAGTAGCAGTACACTCTTGTAGAAGTTTGTACCTTCTCTATTCAGCTCTAGAGCTCGAATTATTTTCTCCAGCAATAGATTGAGGAAGTCGCACAATAGGATCGAACGGCTTGGAGAGTTCCTTCCCGATCCTGCCGGAGCTTTTGGAATTGCTCAACGTCAGTTTACACAGCCGTATTAGCTTTGCGGAGATACCAGCTCCGCCATAGCAGCATAAAAACAGCTTCTTTTCATACTGTCAAAGACAGCTTTAAAATCAAGGAAGAGGTGGAGACCAAAAACAAACGACACATATATAAAATTACTCACTTAAATTAAATTTCTTGCGTATATTCGAATATATCTTGCTAGTCAGCTCACCAAAATAAAATTTTTCTGCTAAAAATACTTGAATTTAATTCCACAACTAAAGCGTACTGAGAGAGCTGACAACCCAAATGAAGTTATGAAAAACCAAAAATGAACCAAACATCTGTGGCCTTACCCACAACGTGAACTTTTGCTTCCAATGCCACAAACTTCAAATTATTTGTTGTATCAATTTAGGAATTTAATATTCTTCAAAGAAATTCGAAACATAGTTTTCACTACAGTTGCCACTCTGCCACAAGGAAAACTAGAAACAAACACTGAAAGGAAAATACAACATTTTTTTGAGCAAAATGCAAGCAAACCATAACCAAAGCCAACATATCTAGGAATACTTTGAAATTTTTGCGCAAAAATTCCAGTGATATCCTTTACTGTTTTGCTCTGGCTTCCTTTCATCCTCATTAAGCTCGCTTGAATGCGCACTTAAACCCCTTTTGTGCTCCGTTTTCCTGTTTTTCTGCACAAAACTTTGCCTAGGCGTTGATGCTGCGGTATTGAGTTAGGGGTGGGGTTGGTAGGAAAGGAACGAACGCCACTGAAGCGGAAGTAACAGTAATTACAACGAAAAATTAGGTGTCACGGCTGAAGGAGAAATTAATTCAAAATAAATTTACAACCAATTGAGGAATGCTTATTTGCATTAAGCTACACAATAACGACAGCAACAAAAGCAAGAATAGCAACACCAACTAGCTTGGCAACGGACAAACAAGTAAGGGAGTTTGGAATTCACTTGGCGTCGCCAGCGAATATGCCGAGCGCAACATTTCTTGGAATGAGAGCTCTGAACTGCTTTCATTTCTTGACGTTTGAAGCACTTAGGAAACTAAAACGGAGAGATTAACCAATATTAGAGCTGTGTTAATCGACTCCAACTTTGAAGTTTTTAATAGTAGTACTATTTTTCTATCGAAATCGGAGGCTTCTTGTTCTCTCAAGAATGCAATGAAAGCGATTCTGTTAAAAAATGTCCACATTACAGGGTGTGCGCTTAACACCCAGTCATGTAGACATTTCCCCTTATCCCGGAATCTGTTAATTTGTACAACCATGTTAGGGACCATAATGAACTCAACCAGTCTCAGTCCAATTAAAGAAAACTTCCAACGGAAATCACAGGTCCCTCTCTCTTCTTTCGGTTGATTCGTCTTTTATTTGATCCACCGGAAAAAGGGTAGTAAGATATTGATAACCTTCTCTTCATTTCGGTTTGGGTTGAGTTATCCATTAACCGAGCTTTCTACTTTAACAAAGACATCCACATACAGCACTGTTTACTGTCAGCTCTGAATAAGAATGATCCTTAACCCACATATATAAGATTGGCTCTTCCAAAGCTTCACCTTTGTCAGAACTCACTATGAAAAGCTTCAAAAAGGTTGGTCACACTTCCCGAATCAGCTCTTTTGGTAATATACTGGAACCAAAAACACTCATCGAGCCAGCGAGCTGAAATTTCTTTAACTTTTTCGCTTCCAATCAGTCAGACATTTCGCTGTTTTATAATTAAAGTTCCTACACGGTGTTTTCTGCTGTAACTACGTCGTATACATATTATGAAGTTCACTTACCTAGTAAACAATCCTAGGAGACCATAAGTACAACTATATCTCGGATGAAATTCCAAGGATACTTCATAGGAAAATATAGACTACGAACCAACAATACTTTTCCGCTAATTGATTAGGTCTTTATTATCAGAACGGGCTCGGTTTTATATCCAACCAAAGACTGTAAACCCGACGGTATTTTTCAACATTATTTTGAAAATGTTCTCTAACGATACAAAAACGACAGTAAAGCTTGAATGAACTTACCCATCCTTCCTTCTTTTGTTTGTAGTAGGGGGGAGCACCGAAAGCCAGATAGCGGAATTTTAATACGCTAAGCCCAACCTACTCTCAACTCTACACGCTCGGAACCACTGGATTAAATAGTTCTTCGTGCGAGTGACAAGAAATTTTATGTCGACTCTATTGTGTGGACCGTAGAACGCCTTATCTGTTAAAAAAGTCTTAGTTTTATCAGTTTCGCTGACAGATTTCCATTTTACAGTGGACTTACACATGAATGTCGAAAAAATTTCGACCGTAAGACTCGATGGTAGTCTATGTAGTCTTTAGCTTTTAATTTTTTCATTGAAATCTGTAGAAATAGCTTCTAAAGCACTCATGCCCAAATGGGAATCCAGGGTCCCATGTGGTACCAGTCTCTGTGTCCACCGACTTTTGGGTAAAGTTTTTCGGACTACTGACATTGCAGAATCTGTAAAGGAAGCCTTCAGGGCACATATGCCTACTTAGTATTTGTGTCAGATGGGAATCCAGGTCTGTCTATACACCATGAGATACCAAATATCAGCCTCTGTGTCCACCGTCCTTTGGGTGGGAATTATCGGACTGTTATCATGTAGAGGTAGCTTCCAGAGAACACATGCCCACTTAGTATTTGGATCGAATGGATATCCTGGTTCCCATGTGGTCTGTCTATACACAATTGGATGTCAAATATCAGACTCTGTGTCCACCGTCCTTTAAGTGAGGAATTTCGGACCAATGTCATGGCAGTATCTGTAGAGGCAGCTTCCAAAGCACACATGCCTACTTAGTATTTGGATCGGATCCAGGTTCCCAAGTCGTCTATCTACCCACAATTGAGTGTCCTTGTTCCTCTGCTCTTTCTTTACTGCTATTGTTTTAGGCGCTAATGGCTGATATAGTACAATCGATCAAGCTCTTCTTCCTGGACGGCATACAGGCTAATACTTCAGCAGAGTCGGTTAATATATTCTGCAATATTGTAGCTATTTATCATGCATAAAATTTGCTGTCTAAGGACTGGATCCATATTGGAGCCGCATACAATACTACTGCACTCATTGCTTAAGCGTTTAGAAATCGCCGAGTGGAACGCACACAGCCTCTCTTTGTCATCACTCTCTGATAAAGCGCCTTTTCAGCTTTTATTCAACTCAATGCCTCAAGCACCTGTTTATTCAACAAACTGATAATACTCTTTAACAACACATTGCCCACGGGGTATAAAAACACACTTAAGATAATGGCATTTCGAGCGAAGAAGCGCATAATTTTCGGCAAACAGACTGCACACAGCCGTCGGGTCTTAAGCAGCACTTTGCGTGAAAAGGTGGTACACAAATGAAATTTCCAAGACATAACGGCTGTTGGTGTTGGGTGCGAGTTGGCAGTTGAGCGCTTACAATGAACTTTATCTGCTGGAATTACAGCTGCCAGAGGACCAACTAGCTTGGCAGCCAGCTCGCTGCTGCTGCTGCCTCGGCTGATTGCCTGTCGCTGTGCGTCCGTCTGTGCGCTGTTGTTGTTATGTTTATTTGGCATTCGGGAGCCACTACTGACACACCAACACATATACCAAAACACATTTACAGAGTGCTTTATGCATTCTCCATCAGCTTGTTTGTATGTATGTGTGCGATGTGTGCCACTTTACTTCGCATTTCCACTTTCCATTTCCTGGCGCATTTCAGCGCACAATTTCACTTGGCATGCGCCTCGGTCGCATTCTCTTATTTTCCGGGTTATTGCGAGGCAACAAATTTGCGGTTTTAAGAAATGAGGTTGAAAAGTCAAAGTTTGCATAAACTTCAGCACAATATCACAATTTATCTGGGCCATGGCGTATGGCACTCCACCAAGCCCGGCTGGCGATGGCAGCTAGTAACACGCCACGCACGCACGCACACGCGCATACAAATGTAAATTTGTATATTATGCAAGTAGTTTGCACAAATACATATGCACACACACTCGCACATTGTTAATGCAGTCAATTTAAATTACTTCAGTGTTTGTTTGTTGGTTTGTTTGTGTGCTGTTGTTTACTTTGCGCTCTGGCGGCGCAAAGGCGACACACTCTAATGGCTCTAAGTGCAGCCATTTTACGCAAACACTTTTAATTAATCTATTTGCGTGTAATTTAAGAACTTTTCGAATCAAAAATCATCACATTATCATTTCAAATGTCGATATAGAGACAAAATTGCTGATTTTGATGTAAACATATTCTATATATATGAGTATGTATATTCTACTTATATACGCCTGAACAACGTTTCCAAATCGCTCAACTTTATTACGAAAATCTACGTTCTCTAAAGAAAGTGTTTCGTGCGCTTCGCTCAACTTATGGTCAATATAATCGGCTTACTGAGCGTATTATTCGCAACACCATCACCCATCTTGAGATCCAGCTTTCATTATTGGATAATATTCGACCGAATAGACCACGTCCAGCACGCAGTGAAGAAAATATAGCAGCCGGAGAGTGAGTGAGAGTGTACACGAAGACCGTGGAGAGTTGACTCGGCGCCGTTCGCAGCAACTCGCACTTACGTATGGCACGATTTGGCCCATTTTACGTCAAGATCTTAAATTGAAAGAGCAGAAATTACGGCTTGTGCAAAAACTGAAGCCGCTCCACCTTTCCAAGTGACATTGCTACGCTCTATGGGCTCTTGAAAAGCTCCAAGAACCTTTTTCGTTTCATTCGACGTTTTCGAGCCAAACTTTGTTCATCGATGTGGCCTATTTCTGGCTCAATGGGAGTGTAAGCAGCAAATTGGCGCATTTGAGACGAAGAACAACCTGAAAATATTCAATAGCTGAAATTTCATCTAGACAAAAAACAGTTTGCTGTGGTTTGTGCGCCGGTGGAATCATCGGTTCAAATTTCTTCAAAAAAACGAAGATGCCGGTCAGATCGTAACTATCAATGGCGGCCGTTATCGCATCCGTACCCACGACAGTCGGATTTACGTATCCGGAACGGACCCGGAGTTTTATCCGACCAAAGAATTCTGACGCTACAGTCGTTATCGCTCCATGTTAACGACTATTTGTCGCCTGAAATTGAAGTTTGTGATCTCGGCTACATGTGGTTTCAACAAGACGGCACCACTTCCCACACATCGCATCAATCAATGGATTTATTGAGAGAACACTTCAGTGAGCAGATAATTTCACGTTTTGCGCCGGTCGATTAGCCACCAAGATCATATGATATTACACCGCTAGACTTTTTTCTGTAGGAGTATGTAAAGTTTAAAGTCTATGCGGGAAATCTCGCTTGGATTCAGGCCTTGAAGCAAAACATCATGCCTGTCATTCGCCAGTTACCTGTTGAAATGCTAGGATGAGTCAGCGAAAATTGTACTCAACAGATGGACCATCTGAGACGTAGCCGTGGCCAATATTTGAAAGAAATAATCTTCAAAAAAAAAATGTTAAAGAATGTTCTTTCGATTGATAATAAATATTACCCATCAAATTTGAAGTTTTTGGGTTTTTTCTTTAAAAAGTTCTCGAATGGGATCACCCTATACTTACACAGGCTTCTAAGAGACTTATCTAAAGTAATAAATATTTATCCGAGCTATAAACTATTATCCGCCGGAACTGTTGAGAAGTGTCAATATATTTTAGAAAGTTCTCGCAAACTACACAACAAGCCTTAGCAGCTTAAAATACTACCATTATACATATAATAAGATGTACCACAGACCAGTTACTATCAACAGACCAGTTACTATCAACAAAACAGCTCAGTGGCCACACGAAAAAAAAGATAGTAGGAGTGGAATAAATGTTCAAAGTGGAGACCCCAACAGCAAAGCTGCCCCAAAGCTATTCATCAGACTACCCAACGTACCATATACACCACACACATACCACATAACATACTATATATATCACGGGAAGATTTTATAAGAAACAGACATTATACAACCGAGCAGCTTTATTTATTTATGAATAAAAGAGCGTAAATTTTTGACAGCTTTTATTAAAATTGTCGTTGCTCGCTTTTATCTTTACTTCACTTTCTGCGAATGTGTTGACGTGAAAGTGTTGTTTTGTATTTGAGTTTGTGTTAAAATGTATCTCTTTGTCAACATGTTTGTGGCATTTAATTCAGCTTAATTTGTACATTTCATTCATTTAATTAAGAATTTGACAGCGAAAGTTTATATTAAGACAGAAGTTGTTTACAACTGAGAAAATGTTTACAGCAGAAATTAAATAAAAAATAAGAAATAATATTTGAAAATAATATTTGAAAATATTATTCATTTCATGGTCAATTATGCTCTTAGAAAATTTGAGATGAAGCCTTAAATAATTGAAACTATTGATTGTATGCTGAATGTGTGGTGTGTCAAAGCGTATACGTAACATACAAAAGTAGTGCTTAAGGCATGCAATGGAGATTCAGCAGTGAAATTCGTTAAAGATTGAATAACATTTATGTGAAATGGATAATTGATATATCATACATGCTTAATAGAGAAAGCTTTTGCGATTTCACAGATACGCCTAGTGCTCACTGACACACATTTCTAAAATTTTTTAAGAAAACATAGCCGTAACATACATACGTTCCAGACCTTCTGTCAGTCTTCACAGCCACTTGTAACACCTGAAAGAAAACGAGAAGGCCCTGTAACGTATATATAAGAATAATCAGCATCACGTGCTGAGTCAATTTAGGCATGTCTCGTACAGTTTTCTCAAACTGTTTTTGAGATATCATTCTGCAATTCTGTAACCGTTATTTTCGCCTAACAAACCTGCTGATTTATTGAAACTGTCATTATTGGTCCATAGCTTTCACACAAACTGGTTATTTTCTATTTGTCAAAGTTTTGATATCCTCCTGTACTTCGACAGTATCTATTTCAGCAAATGATAGCTCCATCTGACAAGTAACATCTAAAAATTGGCTGACTTGGTAAATGTCACTAAATTTGTTTGGTTTTCTAGTTATCTTATCTGTTATGATGTCAACTAGCACTTGCCATGATCTCAAAACCTTCTCTTATCGCTCATATACTTATTTTTCCATTCTTTGTGGCGGACAGTATTCGAAATTCGTAACCTTCCTACCGATAACACCGCTCTAAAAAAATATAATAATGTTCGCATACTCCGCGGATCAATAAGGAAAAGCCGAAAAGTGAGCTATTTGTTGGTCTTAAACTATGGCAATTCATGGAATGATGAATGGAAGCTATGAAGGTTGACAGAATATCCCATTATGGTAAATTATTGGTAATCTTACACAATTATTAATAGTGTCATGAGCTGCGAGAACAATTTCTGTAAAGAATATGTTTCGCGCGCTTCGCTTAACTTCTGGTCCACATAATTGGCCTAATGAGCGTACTACTCGCAACACCATCACCCATCTTGAGACCCAGCATTCATGTTTGGATAATATTCGACTGAATAGACTGAACAGAGTGTACACGAAGACCGTGGTGAGTCGATTCGGCGCCATTTGCAACAATTCGGACTAACGTATGGAACGACTTGACCCATTTTACGTCGATATTGAAAACGTGAAAAATACAGCTTGTGCAAGAACTTAAGTCGCTCGACCTTCCAAACAACATCGCTTCGATCTATGGGCTCTTGAAAAGTTCCAAGAAAATCCGATTTTTGTTAAGCGATGAGGCTCATTTCTGGCTCAATTGGTATGTAAGGAAGCAACCTGAAGAGATTCAAGAGCTGCCATTTCATCCAGAAAAACAACGGTTTAATGTAGCATGTGGGCCGGCGGAATCATCGGTGCATATTTTTTTGCAAATGATGACCACTATCGCGCCATGATAATCGACTATTTGATTCCTCAAATTGAAGCTCGAGATCTCGGCGACATGTGGTTTTGACAAGACGGGCCCACTTCTCACACATCTCAATTAATGGATTTATTAAGAGAACGCTTCGCTGAGCAGATAATTTCACATTTTGGGCTGGTCGATTGGCCGCCAAAATCGTGTGTTTTCCTGTGGTGGTATGTAAAATCGAAAGCCTGTGCGGACAATCACGATTCTATTCAGGCCTTGGAGCAGACGAAATGCTCGAAAGAGTCATCGAAAATTGGACACAACGAATGGACCATCTGAGAGGTAGCCGCGGCCAACATTTGAAAGAGATAGTCTTTGAAATATAAAAGCCAAATAATGATCTTTGGAATGATAGTAAATGTTCCCCATACATTTTGGAATTTATGTGCTTTTTCTATAAAAAGTAGGGAACCTGTGCTGAGTCTCAAGATGGTTGATTACGTTGACCATAAGTTGTGCGAAGCGCCCGAAACACATTCTTTATTTTGGTAATAAAGTTGAACGATTTGTAATCGGTATTCAGCTGTAAGTCCTCCCAAATGAAATACCAAACAATACTGAACAAAAATAACATGACAGCTTGACACGACTCACGTGTGATCTGTCAGAAAAAGGTTAGTGAAAGAAAGTATCTCTATTTGGATCACCCGTAATTTCTTATCGATATAATCTAAGTCGTCCTTACGTCTTAAGGTCTAAGTCTTTTATAAACAACCTTATAGCAGCGCCATCTATGTTTTCAGCAGCACATATTTAAAGTTCAATTTCCTACAGGGCATTCACTGACATATGCACGAAGTAAGAGTACTTGGGTGTTGAATTTATGAAATCCACTTGCCATTAACAAAATAAAAAATTTCGAATGGCGCAAAATTATTATTTTAAGCTTGCTAAAAATAATTTAAAGCATATTTACATTTGCATAAAATTTTTTCATTTCAGTTACAGTTAGCGGGTCGCCATTGAGGAAGGAAGTGCTGCAACATTTTTGCGCGCGGAAATTGCCTAAATACTTTTGCACCAATTAGAGCGCCAGCAAAGCGCATAAAACCATTTGCATATTTGACTGCGGCGAAACACAGCAAAACGTTAGCCTGGATTAAAAAATACAACAAAAACAACAAGTAAACACATTTGGCAACTGCTGTTGGCGGAGAAGACAACATTTTGGCAGTAAATATTTGTGAACGAACGACAAGTGACAGCAGCCAACAGACAAAAACAGCAACAACAAACAGTCGTGCTTGGCATTTTGTTGCTTGTTTGAAGGGAGAATTATAAAATAGAGAAGGCGGGATAGAAGAGATAGAAGATAAAACGGGAGAGAAGGGTGGCAAACACTCCAGAAAACGCTAAAAGTCAATATTTTAGAGGACAAAAAGACGAAAGTAAAGCAAATAGGAGGAAAAACAAAGAAGTCAGCGTGACGAGCTTTAAACTCACACACACGCACGCAAACAAAGCGCCGTTGAATGCAAATATTAGTGTTATAAAACATTGTGTGCACGCCTCACAGCTTTCGCTGGCAATACATGCGAGTGTGTGTGTTTATAATTGTATGTATGTGTGCGCTATTCCCCCGGCAGCAGAGCAGCTCTTAAGGCGAATCAAGCAGAACACTCTGTCATTGTTGTAAATTATCCAGCGGATATTTAATACACACAAGATGTTGCAAAAAGCGCCTTAAAGCGTGCTAAAGAAACAGCAGAAAGCCGCAGTGACAGCGCGACAATTGAGCCAGAGCAGGCTTGATTGCTAAAACAACAACTACAAAGCGGTGGCTGCTTGATTTATAGCAACGCGCCGCGAAATACGAGCGCCACAGTACAACAACAACAAGCGCGACAGCACATTAAGTACATTTGGTGCAGCCACAGAACACGACAACAAAAAAAAAAAACAAGAAAACAACAACAAAAAAAGCAAGAAAACAACAACAACAAAACGAGAATCGTGTAGCGCTGAGCTCAAACGAAAATCACCCGAAGTCATAAAGCGCACAAGCAGCGCCGCGCTGAGCCGAAAAGTGCCCAAACGAGTTGCTGCTTCGACACAAGCAAAGTAAGAAAAGCGGCAAAGTAGAGCTTTGCTTATCAGAAGCGTGTAAATTATAGTTGAACACACTCGCGCATCATTCTGGTATTGCAGCAATTGTGACACAATTTGGGTTGCAGTTGTCACACCACTTGCTCGCGAAACCCTCACCTGTAGTGCAACAATATACTTGAGCGCCGCTGCGAGTGCGCTGTAAACACCCTTTGGCTTTTGGAATTTGCACACGTCTTCACGCGCCAGCTTTACTCGCATAGCAATTGCCGCTTACGACGCCAAGATGCGCGGCCGCCACCTACGCAGACGTTTCAGCTTGCAGCCGTCCTTTATGAAGGATGACAGCTCGGAGGATAAACCGAAACGCGACAAGTAAGTCTTTGCAGTTGTGTTTTTCCAACATATTTTTTGGTTTTCTTAAGTCTCTATTTTGTCTAAGTTAGCCCTAAGCTTCTTGCGTGCAAGAGAAATAAGTATCTCTAAAAGCTTGCAAGGTCAGGAAAAAATTCAAGTGAATCAAAGTAATCCCCACCAGATCTATTACACTTATGCTAACTATTTTCCTAGTCCTGGAAACACTTTTCATAAGCTCTTTTTGTGATGGCCTTTTGCTCCTTCAGTGAATTTTAATTAATCTTTCCTATCGACTGAAAACGGGTTCCATGGAGCGGAAATTTCAGTTTGGGGAACAAGAAGAAGTCACACGGGGCCACTTCTGGTGAATGCCATGTTTAATCATCGCAATTTTGACTTAAAATTCGGTCGCAATTGCGGCTCGATGTGACGGTGCGTTATCATTCGGACAGATGTTCTCACGCAAACGCCTCAATACGAACAAATATAACTCTTTATTGATCCTTTATCCCTCTAAAACAAATTTATGATGCACTAATCTACGAATATTGAAAACAATAATGAGCAACACCTTGATGTTTGAGCTGCCTTGGCGTGGTTTCTTGGCTTCGGCTCATTTTTTTCCTCCAGACCTGTTAACGGTACTCTTATTGAAATAAAAATCAAATTTATCGAGCAGAGCATAAACGCGTTTCATACCCAAAATAGCCACAAAAAAGCTTTCGAATGGACTCGCGAGAGATTTCGAGCTCTCTTACCATCTCTCTATGTACTATATACATATATTAGGGTGGGTAAAAACACGAATTTCTTTTTACCGCTTCGTACTCTGAAATATTGGTTGATAGCCACCTATAAGAAAGGCTCTTAAAGTACGAGCTCCTGATTGTAACGGAAGGTCCTACGCCTAACGGTTTTCTATTTTTTTCATATTATCAGATCAATCAAAAAATTGTGTCTCGCTTTCAAACTCCAAGTTGTTAGGAAACGTAAAAAAACTCCAATACCAAACCAGGTTTCAGACAAGGCGACGCCGCATCGTGCGACTTCTTCAATCTATTCCTGGAGAAAATAATTTGAGCAGCAGAGTGGAATAGAGAAGGTACAATCTTCCATAAGAGTGTACAGCTGCTGGCGAACGCCGATGATATTAATATCTTGGTCTCAACATCGGCGCCGTTAGTTCTGCTTTTTCCAGACTGGTCCAGCCAGTCGCCACACTCGCGAGCTCCTTAAAGAAGACTCCCCATTCAATCTAACCTCCTAGTAACTTCAAATCATCCGTGAAAAAAACTCACTGCGACTCTTCTGAGTGGAGAAACAACAACCAGGTTTTGCCTCCCTGACGCAGTATTCCAAGTTTTCAACGATACAATGGAAGGATGAGATAACCCTATTTAGACCGCTTCATAAGCGATCTTATCGGAGCCTTAAAGCTACCTTCGCAGCAAAGCGCCCAATGACGATACCCACAGGTGCTATATATTGGCATTTAGTGCTATTATTAGTATATTTCGCAGCGCTCCTCTGGGATCCGATCTTTGGATATTCAAGCTTCTTAGCGGGTATTACCTTTTCGAGCGCGAGCTATCAGACTAATATACTGTACAACATTATTGGTTTCACTACGCTTTCACAGAGTCAAAACACCACCTTTGCTGAAAGTCCCTACCTTTTCCCTACAAATTTTCTATAGCAGTCTAAGGTAAGGTTTTTGTCCGCTCACCCTGCCTTCTTTACTCCCTCCTCAATATTTGGTCTGCTCGTCTGTCTGCATATAAAAGAACCAGTACCTCCGTTTCGGGATATCGATCTAAAATCTTGCGCATGTGCTTTTCTGTCCAAAAAAACTCCCTACAAACTAACCGATCAAAATCAAGTTGAAGATATTTTCATACCCTCTTAAGCCATTAGAATTACATCTCTTTCGTTTGAAAACATTTCACTATAGGCTCTTTTGCTCACAACTGTATTTACCACGAAAGCGTTCTACTTCAAGCGCTTAACGGTAACGGTAACGGTAACGGTACCTGCTAAGGCGCAGCCTATCTTCACCCCAGCAACATGCTTTGCATTTTCGCTCCAATTTGTGATTCTTATTTGTTGGTATTCCAGGGGCTTGCTTGCTTGGCTGATTTGTTTGTTTAATTTTTTACTTGTATTGTCAGCATTTATCTTTACTTTTTCGCTTTTTTTGCTGTCTTTCATTTGTGACTTCTTTTTGCGAATTTCGTGTTCAATCTACTTGCTGCTTTTAGTGCATTTCGTTATTGCCAGCAAGCATCTGTCTCATTGTTATGATTACCTTCATTGTTGTCTTTGTCGTCACTGCTTTGTCGCAGGCATCATTAGTGTCCTTGTGTCGCTCCCCGCAGACAGCGCCCACAGTCAGGCATATTTCGTGTTTAAAAAGAAATACAATTTTTTCTCATATTTGTTTAGATTTGCAAAGATTCATTCGTTCTGCTGTGTTCTGTATGGACCGAGGCATTTATTCATTGTCATTGTCAATTTGCTTATTTGAGAATTGCAAATGTGAAGAGAGAGAGAGAGAGAGAGCGGGGGGAACAGAATTTAGCTTGGGGTCTAGGATGCAGAGCGGGTTTTTTATGAAATGTGTACTTGTTGTGCTTAAATTTAGTTACTTTGTGATATAAATGTATCTGTTTATTTACAAATACACACACTCTATTTACCGTTGTTTGTTTGGCTGAAAACCAAAATTATTCTTGAAATTAAGTCAATCGAAGCGTAACTGTACACGGTTTTTCCAAATCAGTGAATTACGCGTAGCTTAGGAACAAAAAGTGATCTATTAAAATTGGTGTTTCTAAGCGAAGAGTTGATTGAGAAAGAAGTTTTCTTTTCATATACTTAAAAGTAGTTCTTAAGCATAAACAACTTACCGTACTAAAGAGTAATCTTGTGTTATTTAACATGTCATTTTAAGACACCAAAATTTCCTTTCTTTAGCAATCAAAACTTCTGCAAGCAAAAACAGTTCTAATAAATGTTAAACCGAACGTGACATATCGCACACGTGAGCTTAGAGCTCTTTTTAGCGTATCTAGCTTTAGCCGACTGGCATGCTTCTTCTTCTTATTCTTTTTTATTGGCGTAGACGACATAGACACAATTCCAAGTGTGGCCCGGTCCTTCTCTAACTGGTCTTTCCAACGGAGTGGCGGCCTTCCTCTTTCTTTGTTTCGCCTTTTCTCTCAAAAACTCGTAACGTCGACTCATTAGATGTTGTTATCGTCCATGCCTCTGCATCGTACAATAGGAAGATGAGGAACTTGTAGAGTTTGCACTTTGTTCGTTGGAACAAGATTTCACTTCTCAACTGCCTACTCAGTCCGAAGTAACACCTGTTGGCAGGAGTTATTTTACATTGGATTTCGAGACTGACGATGTTGTTGGTGTTAATACTGGTTCCAAGATAGACGAAATTGTCTACGACTCCGAAGTTATGACGGTCAACAGTGACGTTGGAGCCAAGTCGCAAGTATGGCGACGTTTGTTTGATGACAGGAGATATTTCGTCTTGCCCTCGTTCACTGCCAGACCCATTTCTTTTGCTTCCTTGTCCAGCCTGGAGAAAGCAGAACTAACGGCGCCGATGTTGAGACCAAGATATTAATATCATCGGCGTATGCCAGCAGCTGTACACTCTTATAGAAGATTGTACCTTCTCTTTTCCACCCTGCAGCTCAAATTATTTTCCCCAGGAATAGATTGAAGAAGTCGCACCATGGGGAGTCGCCTTGTCTGAAACCTGGTTTGGTATCGAAAGGCTCGGAGAGGTCCTTCCCGATCCTGACGGAGCTTTTGGTATTGCTCAACGTCAGTTTTCACAGCCGTGTTAGATTTGCGTGGACACCAAATTCAGACATAGTGGCATAAAGATAACTGCTTTTCGTGCTGTCAAAAGCAGCTTTGAAATCGACGAAGAGGTGGTGTGTGCCGATCCTCATTTCACGGCTCTTTTCCAAACTTTGCCGCATGGTAAATATCTGGTCAGTTGTTGATCATCCAGTCCTAAAGCCATACCGATAAGGTCTAATCAGTTTGTTGACGGTGACTCGATAGTACCTTATATGCGATGTTGAAGAGGCTTATTCCACGTTAGTTGACGCAGGTTGAAGGGGGTCTTATTTTTAGGGATTGGGCAGAGCACACTTAAATTTCAATCGTTGGGCATACTTGCGTCCAACCATATTTTACAAAGAAGTTGATGCATGCTCCTTATCAGTTCTTCGCCGCCGTATCGGCTCCCGGTCGGCAATCTATCGGCTCCCGCCGCTTTTTGGTTCTGCAGACGGGTAATTGGTATTCCAATATCTTCAACTTTGGGCAATGGAAACGTCCGCTTTATTGTCTTCGATTGGGAAATCGGATTCACTCTCTGCTGCTGTTATTCTTTCACTGTCATTCAGCAGGTTGAAGAAGTATATTCTGGATAACTTCAGTATGTTCTAGGTATCAGTCACTACATCACCTCTTGGGGCTCTACAATAGTATGCTCCGGTCTTGAAACATTCTGTTATTCGACGAATCTTTTAGTAGAATTTTTGGCAATCATCCTTGTTGGCCAGCTTGTCAAATTCTTGCTTTCATCACGTACGCGTTATGGTCGATTGTAACGTTGCGAGGTAGATAGTCTGCTTTCTCTCTACTGCGTCATGACACTACTCATCCAACCAGCTCCTTTATATATCCACTGTAGTAAATGCCAGAAGGATCTATTCGTCTCAGCCCTTGTCCTTTCCATCGCACTTCTTGTACGGCCGTGATCTCAGCTTTTAATCTTACGAGGACATATTTCTTTTATTGGAGGTGTTTTTTAAGAAACGGATCCCAAACCCAGCGCACAATTCTGTGGAGGGGATGCTTCGCCTTCTCACTTTATGTCGCCTTGAAACGGATGTTTTCTGGCTACCCAATGGATACGTGGTCTAAGACCATTTCCAAAAAAATCGGTGCTGGCCATTCCCAAGTGAATGGAACTGAGAGAACTTTCCTCACTTGCATGAACTTATACACATGACTCCATCCGCCGTTGACGGATTGCGAAATCTCTTCCTACAACTCAAATACAAAAAAACTAGGAATCAGTTCAATAAAGTTGATTGATATCTGCTGGTCTTTGAAATAAATTCCTTCTTGATTCTCATTATCACAATTTTACAACAACCGCTGAACATCTGTATCAAACATCACAGTCTTCACAATGGAAGAATGCTTTTAGTACATTTTATTTTAAATTTTATTTATTATTAATCAAGGCAAGATTTTAATAGCCAAACGACAATTGTATCCCCAAGAAAACCATCAGCACTGTTTGCTTTGAAGAGCGCTTCATTTCAATAACAAAGCAGCTTCATCTAACCCAGTAAGCAATTAAAGTTGCAGCAAGAAAATTGCTATTTCACTTTTATGATCAAGTGAAGAAGTTGAAGAATTGAATTCCTCCACAGATACAAACAGACACACACCGCACATAGTGAGAGTTTATGTCATTGCATTGTTCTTGCTGTAGTTGTTGTTGTACATGCAATGCATATTAAAGTTTTAATTAAAGTTACACTTTCTGTTATTGCGTTTGAGCAAAAGACAAAGCAAACGAAGAGTTAAACGAGAATATCTACCACAATACACAAATCGGTTGCCCAAACCACTTCAACAAAAAGTGTATACCACGCCAATTTCACCGCAACTCACCTTCAAAACAGCAACAACAAATATGTGTATAACTTTCCTGTTTATTTTTCAAGTTGGCACTGCACAACCCCTGCAGGAAATTGCACCACTACTGAAATAGTTCAGCTGTAGTGTCTCGAGAGCAATTATCGTTAGGCATTTTCATCTGAAGCAAGCATCTGAAGATTTTTACACAGAGTTGTCCTAAGAGGTGTTTATTGTACCACCCTCCACGCTTCTCTGTACACCTATAAATTTGGAAGTCCTGCAGACGACTAGACGGCTCATGATTTTAGGCCATGGGACTTAAACTCACCATCATCAGTATCATACTTTCTTGCTAATGAACTCGAGATAAATTGATATTGCAACCGAGAAAGGGAGACCCTTGAGGAAGTCAGCACCGAGTTTTCATTGCCCAATAGAGGAGAGTGGACCAATGGTTATACAAGTATGATCGACGGAACAAATGGCGAAGTCTGGATATTCACCGACGGATCAAAGTATGAAATAGAAACAGTAGCTGGCTTCTTCTGTAATCATCCATACACAAATTAAATGACTACAATTCAGTCTTTCAGGCTGAAATTGTACGCATAACAGACGGAAGTGAGCCTCTGCTCTAACCAGCATGTCCATAAACCTTCTAGAGGATAGCCAAGCGGCAATTAAGGTTATCCGCACCACCAATAAAAAGTCTCATTGCTTTAGGCTATGCAAGCAGGCACCAACTACACTAGACTCTCGATAGGTAATATCATCTGTGTACCCCGTTATATAGGAATAGAAGAAATGAAAAGGTAGACGAGCTGGCCCGCTTGAGGGTAGCTGAAGAAACAATTCGTATAAGCTGCCCCAGGTGGTTCAACTCTTTCAAGGGTTGTTTGAAGCAAGGACTCTAGAGGAACTCCTTAGGTTTTGGAACACAAGCAATTCTAAACACACAACAAAGTTACTTTGGGGTAGTGTTGATGACGGATAGACCAAAACCTCCTGCTTCTAAGAAAAAACGAGTTTAGTAACAATATTGGAATCATCACAGGACACCTACTCTTAAGATTTCACCTGTAGAAAATGGGAAAAATGGTGGAGTTCGCGGAATGTAAATAATGCGGGGAGGTTGGTTAGACGCTGTAACACTATCTATGCGAAGTCCCAGTTCAGCCGTATGAGACGAGACATATCCCACATATCCCAATACTTCATCATAAAAGACATTGTACAGCATGAATGAAAAAAATAAGGTATTTTAGAAAATCCTCTGAGTTGCTGGATAAGACTTAATATGGTTACCATGCGGTAGTACAATGGACCTAAAGATTACCCTTGGATCCTTCCAAACCCTTTCCTTTTGCCCTCTCCAAACAATTAACCATGTTTAATTGCTGATTGATGACCAGAATTTTTGCAAACCAAAAATTTTTTCCGACGGAGTTGCCACATAACATTTCAATAAAATTTATATAATAAATTTAAAGTTAAAATAAGTTAAGCAACGTTGCATATCATTCACAATTACAAACTATAGTGTAAAAATAACTGACAATTTAAATATTTTTTCAAACAGAGTTGCCAACTAACATTAAAATTGGAAAAATATATATGTGAAGAAAGAATCGCACCTTATCACATCTTAGAAACTGTAGTGCCAAAAAAACTGGATGGAAATTTTCAGAGTTGCCAACTAAAGATATATACAAATATCTTTAAGGAAACCTTGCTTTTGGAAGGGGCTGCCACTTAACTAAATATTAAAATTTATTCACAAAGAACTAATTGACGAAGTTTTAGTCAAAAAAATACACTCATTTGTCGTCAAGCAGTAATTCCCATAATTTCAACTTAACCATAACCGCCGAACAGTTCCTACAGGGTAGCCTCAAAGCCTCAACTACAATACAAACATGCACACTCTCATTGCTTTCAGGTTTCACCTCCAAGGCCATTTCGACTGCTAGTTGCAACTGCTTGCCGGGTTTGTCAAGTCATTCAGCAGTTGTGTTACACGTAGCTTCTGCGCAACGCTTTCTGCCGAGTTTTGACTGAGTTTGTTGTGTTAATAAAGTTTGCACGTCAAGTCGAGGTGTGCCAGCGACACTCAGCTAACTTATTTACCTGTGTTTGTGTTTGTTTATATGTGTGGGTGTGTGTGTGTAATTATGCAACCGTTGCACATATGTGACAGGCAGTTAAAAAGTTTTACTATTTCAGTGAGATAGCATTCATCCGACTGGCGGAAAGCTGAAGAAGCTGCAAGTGACATTTTCGCCGTGAAATTAATGTCTCTTTGTTCCTCTGCTCGGATTGTTATGATTTCGTGCTGAGTTTGATTACATAAGCTGGCATATAGATTGTATGCGGTCTTAACTTGCCGAAAGATATTTTTCATTTCTAGATGGATTTTCAATATTGATGGCCTGAGAAAATTTGCTAATGAAGTTGCGCTCTATTGAATCAGTTTAGATTAAATTGAAACCATTTATATTTTGGTTGAAAGAAGCTCAGAAGAACTCTTCTTCTACTTCTTTATTGGCGTAAAGACCGCTTACATGTGTAGAAATTCTTGCAGGCGAGGAAAGTATCCTCTGGATAGCCAAAAAACATCCGTTTGAAGATGAGTTAATGTGAAAATCTGAAATGTCCCTAGCTAGGGTTGTGCACTGTAGCTCTTTTTCAATATGTACTAATAATATTAAAGCTTAATGAGTCTTCAGTGAGTAAAATGCGTAATTATGCATTATAACTATTTCAGAGAGCTTAATAAACTACAAGGTCAGTTTCGTAAATCAGTGGCATTTGAGAAATGTGGCACTATAAAACTCCAGGCAAGGCTTGTTCCCATAAAATTTTGGTCTAGGAACGCACTATATAGAGGACGTACCACAAAATTACTTTAGAATAGTGAACATGGTATTAGTCAGAGTCATCTCAAAGCAAGATCTCATATTCGGAAACATGGCAAAATCGAATTCCTAGTATGTAAAGCTTATGCTGACCCTGATAAAACCTTGAAACTTGCCTCTGTGACTGTCCAAACTTCAGCCGATTCAGACCGAATACCTTCCACTGCCTCCAATGTACCAAACTTCAAAAACAATTGAGCTACTACATATAGCACTAATAACTTCTGCATTTTATTCCAACTGAACCTGATGATAGTTTAAGTACGATCGCGTGCGTCCAAAATGCTTCCGACCACCTGCTTCAAAGAATCAACCAAAAGTTTCTAATATCCGCCGTCTTCGCAAGGAGTAACTCTTATAAAATAACTCTAAAAAAAATGGTCGATTAAAGTTAAGGAAAGATATTAAAAGAACTGAAAAATAAGGGCGGCAAGATACTAAGCTATGCTTATGCTTCGTAATGAGACCGCAATTATTAATCAATCCAACGAAAAAATGCACTTAAGTGGGAGTTCCAAAAGGCACAACCGCAGTATATATGAATTTTGTAACTGAAGTCTTACGCAATGTACTACCAAAGTCATGAACTCGATCAAATAATCCTGCATCAGATCAAACTTAAATCGGACCAACTCTCCTCGAGATCATAACGCCAGCTCATTGGAATATACACTAAAAAGCATATAAAATAATTGCCTCATCCTCCTCCTTCATTCTCAATACTTTACAGACTCTTCCTTTCCATGCCCAACCTAGTTTGTAGATTTTGAGATTCCTTTGGTTACTATTTTTATACTCTGAACAGGGAGTATTGCATAAGTTTGTTGTTGTTGAAACGGGTTCCTGCCCCATAGGACGGTAAGGATTATAAATATTTTTTATTTCTTAGATTTGATTCCCACAACAGCCGGTTCTATGTTACCGGAATTGACCCGGATTTTATCCGGCCAAGGGCTGTTATTTCAGAGATCTAACCTGGTTTAAATTAGTAGGTACGTCTTACATAAGTTTGTAATACCCAGAAGGAGAACATATAAAATATATATATGACTGATTAGCGTGACGAACTAAGTCGATTTAGCCATGTTCGGCAATCTGTCCGCCCATCCGTCTAACTGTATATATGCAATTAGAATTTGCTTCCTTTTTTTTTGTCAGCAAGAAGCTCTTAGTCCTTGTCGAAGCGACCGATATCAAACCACCGAAGCTTACAGCTTCCACTATCTATCGGAATCAAGTACCTGTATGGAGAAATTCTTCATCTCACGAGATTGATTATTGCCTAAATCAACTCTTTAATCTCCGGCGAAATATGTAGTTCAGATCCGCTCACCATAGCATATAGCTGCCATACAAACTATCTATCTATCTATCTAACTATAAATACTATCAAAATTCTTGTAAGGAACTTCGTGTTTTTTCAAAGGTGCCAGCGAAGTTAAAATAGTCAATATTTAGTAGGAATAACCACTGTTGGACGAAAATGTAACTTTTCCACAAACCCTCACCGGCTTTCCAGCGCACCGCGCACACCTAAATATGCATTAATGCCAGAGTGCTTGCATTTTGCTTTTAATTTCCCCAAAGATGTACTTAGAAGCGCTTCGTGCACATTACATTTTTAATTGAATTGACTAGCTCACCTTCAGCGCTTCAAAAACGGTTTGTCTACGCATTTATTTGCCGCTCGACGCATATCCGCCATCCATCGTTGACATCGCTGACAGGGCCGCGAAACTTTGGCACCATCATAAATCATCTTGCCACAATTTAATTAGAAAATTTAAAACCACACGCCTAATACGCAACCACACCGCGCATCCTCCTCCTTTCCTGTGCGCTCTCAGGCCTT
The DNA here is from genome assembly GCF_016617805.1 of Bactrocera tryoni. Classification (NCBI taxonomy): domain Eukaryota; kingdom Metazoa; phylum Arthropoda; class Insecta; order Diptera; family Tephritidae; genus Bactrocera; species Bactrocera tryoni. Next base: position 20,254,429 of record NC_052502.1, read on the forward strand.
CCTACACACACACACACACACACACACATAGAAATCTAGAAAATCGTTTAAAAGTAATGGGTGGCTTATCCGAGCCTCTGCCATTTGATAGCACGCACACGCACGCCGCCATCCTAGCGATTTACCGTTAGCATATACATATAATTACGAGCGCTCGAGTTTGTGCCTCTGCCGGCGCTGGTTGCTGGTTGCTGGTTGCTGCTGATCCATTATTTAACTGTGTCATGTTATACTAACTTCCGCTGGCAGAAGATACATGTTGCTCCTCATACTTTGGAGATTTTTTGTTGTTGTTGTGCTGTTGCTTTTAATATCTTTCATAACGGCCATTTCAATATGCTTTATTTATGCATTTGCGTTTATTTGCTCTTCTCTCAAATGTGTTTGTGTTTTTTCCTCATTTTGGCTTCATCGTTTCAGAGTTGGGCGCAACAATGCCGTGGATGACGCCATTGGACCCGCTAACGCACGTCACAAAATCGTTGTTATGGGTGCGGCCAAAGTGGGCAAAACTTCCATAATCACACAATTTCTGTACAACACATTCACCACGAAATACAAAAGGACCATCGAGGAAATGCATCAAGGCAACTTTTCAATTGCCGGCGTTAGCCTGACGCTGGACATTCTAGATACGGCCGGCTCCTATGAGGTGAGTGTGCGAACATGAATGAATTCTATCTCAATACCATTTTACAGCCGTGTATGTGGATATGTCTGTGAGTAAGTTCACTGAACAAGACTGGTGATACAGTCGGCACCCGCTATTGTGTACTTTTGCTTATTCTGCTACCGTCTGTCTATATATAAGCGGCCTAGTTCCTCAAAGATATCGATATGCAATTTTGCTATGGTTTTCACGATATTCTTCTCAATGTAACCAGAAATATGAAACAAATAACTTCGGCTGCACCGGCTGTAGCATAAAAATTTTTATAAAGATACAATATTCATCTTGACTTGACTTTTATTGGTCAGTTTGTATGCTATAGTGGTCCGATCTGGACAATTTGTGTGAAGATTTAAGGATTGCCTTGGAAAAGAATTCATGCAAAATTTTATGAAGATTTGATGACTAATCCTCCTGGACTTAGCAAGTCAAACTCCATCTGGTATCACGAAGCACCAAACTTGTCTATGCGTGGCTGATTGAAACACCAGATTAACCTCACCAAACCTAACCTTTATGAAGATATCTTGTGAAATAAAAAATTGTCCATACTGGAACTTGATCAGTTTGTATGGTAGTTTTATTGTAAAGTGATCCAGAATGAATGATTCGAACAAATAAGTTGCTTATTGAGAAGAAAGGGACGTGTACCAAACTTCAGATCGATATCTCAAAAGGACTGTGGTTTAGGTATCTACAGATCGACTGACAAACAGGCGAACATGGCTAAACTCAACTCTAAACCGATTCAGCACATCGCTCTGATCATTTATATACATACACAGATATATATATAAACTTTATAGGGTCTACGACGTTTGCTTCAGAGAGTTTTAAGCTTCAAGATATAAAATTCAGTTAAAAATTTTGCGTGTGATTTTGATTGGAGAAAAGACTTTCGTTGCTCTTTGAGCACTATACTATATGCAAACAGTATCTTGCCGTAGAAGTCCCCTAAAATTATTATTTTTCGAAGACAGTTAGTTGAGACAGAATCTCTCAAGAAGAATATATAACCGAGCTCCCACTATACCACCGCAATCTCTTAGAACTTGTGGCTTAAGAAAAAGTTAATAAGAACTACGTTTGGTTGTGGCTTCCTCTTGGATTTGACCACTGATTATGAACAGTCCTTTGTGGAGCCGGAAAATTACACTACTAATTAAGTTTTAAGTATCGGCAGAGGGTTCTGTACCCATTACTAATCTTATTATTCTATAATTTCTATTTTCACCAGCTCAGCTGGATGTCTAATAGTGTGAAATCGAAGGTGTTTTGGCCTTGATCTCGCGAATGCATGGCAATCAAAAAAAATTCTAGGTCGTTTCTTTCCAAGCAATGACCACCACGTAAAACTTTTAGCCTTGCGTGGACACCAATAAGACCATGACCTATTATAACATCTAAAATTAGGGAAAGCCTAACCTTGCCTTTTCTGCGACTGAGGCCAGAGGAATCTTACGACCGCACAGATAGTTGCTCAGCGTTGATCAAACTGCCCTCATGTCCAGCTGCCCAATATTAAACCACAAGTGGACAGCAGATCTCCGGCCCACTCCCACTGCAACGACTGCGAGCAGTTGCCTGCGGTTCCGCTACAGTCTGGAGCCCAAACTAGTCTTATCCAGAAGTCACCCGATGACGTTGATATTGAGTTAAGGTCACTCAGTTCATGGCTAGTATTGTCGTTCTCCTATCCGGATCACTTTTCTAAAGGAAGCACCTCGGCGGAATAACAGATCAACTGCCAATTTGATGACACAACCTCGGCTTGAAAAATGCTACAAAAGTCAGAAAGCTTGAAGTTGGTACTGATGTATAGTTCTGACTACCACTATACGAAGTTCAGCGCCTCTCTTCTCCAGTGACCTCTAGCGGCATAATGGCAGGGAAAAAACCGCCAGAGCTTAGTTCGGCGACTTCTTGCTCCGACCAAAAAGCTAAAACTTACTGGGTTAAAAAAGTGTGTTCGATTTCTTCAACCCAATTTAGTCTGAGTTACTATATTAGTTGGATTAAGGGCTTACATCAGGAATAGTTAGGATAATAATTTGAAAAAGTCTCCAAAACATTGGTAAGATTCATATTTTGGGAACATTTTGGCCATTCCTAAAGGGGCTTTTGTCATTTAGAGATAACATTTAGAGATAACTATTTATTACTAGGTTTCAACTCATTTCCTTGAAGGCAGAGAGAAACGACTAATATGGTCAAATATCTGGGCCTCACACTGGATTCTACTCTTCGGTGAAAGCAGCATGTGGACCTGACCATAGTCAAGACTACAAAGGCACTCATGATGTGCAATCGACTGGCCGGGAAATCCTGGCGCTGCAACCCAAGTATTAAAAAGGTATTCAACTATTGAAGCTGCAGCGACTTTTCTGCATCAGCTCTTAGGCTGCAATGCGTATGCGCCCGACAGCAGCTCTGGAAGTAATGCTGGATCTCATACCGCTACACATAGTAATGAAACAAGCAGCAAACACACAATGCTTCAAATGACAGCTGAAGGGTTTGGCAGAAGAGAGGCAGAATCTCGTCCAAGCAGATGAAAGCCCTAAGTGATGAAGTATCACTGGCTTTTCTGCCAAAGGACACAATTACCAAAACAGTAACCTTGACTAGGAACTTTAAAGTCACCCTCAGTAGTAAGGTGGAATGGAATGATTCCACGCTGGACCTACTGCTAAGAGGAACCCATCAAGTCATCAAGTAGTACACCGCTTATAAAGTTAAATCCCTTCTGGTGCAGGAGTATTTAGTATTGCTGAACAGCCTACCTAATTGTAGTCAAGTGCACCTTATTTGGGTGCCTGGCCACAAGCAATAGCCGGGAATAAACCGTCTGCCGAACTCGCCTGCTCTGCAGCTTCCACAAGAAGGCTAGCACCGAAAACATACATTGCGGTTGGTCCTCATACCATAAAGGAGCTACTCCGTAATGAATAAAGAGCAGGCAGGGAGAGACATTGGAAACAACTTCATGTCATGCATCATGTCAGATTGTTAATGGATGGTTCCATCCTCAGAGAGTTTAAAATAGTAACCAATCTCCACAGAAATAAATTCTGGCCAATCTAAACTCAGGAAGCATTTACACAACATAGGCCTGGCCTCTTGTGCAAACTGTTGGTTCTGTGACATGGAGCCGGAAACCTCAGAAACAGTCTGCGGACGCAGGATTAAGACCGTCGGTTTCGTGTTTCCGAACAAGGATCGCATGACCTCACCAGCATCTAGCAATATATAGGACTTCATCAATGTGCTGGGGCAAAATGATTCGTTATGACTTAGGGAAGGGCACAATAGACCATAGGTCGCGGTGCATATTTCTTTTTCCAATCTAATCTATTCTAATCTTCACCCCATTCAAGAAGTCAGTACATTTATGCCGAATCCTGTCTAAAATTCTTTAGAATCGAATACGTACTGTAAGCGGAGTAATCTACGGTCTGCCAGTCCCTTAAGCTTTGCTTTACTGCCTGTCAATGCGTGTGCTTCCGTGTATACGTATGTGGTTGGCGGTGTGTGCGTGAGATTTTGTCCTGCATTTGTTGCGGTTGGCTGCGGTCACTTGGGAGAAGCGCGTGTGCGTCCAAGATTACATTGTTCAATGGCAACCGCAAGGCTCATAAAGCGCAACCAATTTTTTATGTGGTAATTGCTATTATTGTTGTTGCTATCAGTAATACAGCTGAGCCACACGCACACGGCGGTAACTGTTCACTTACACATACATATGTGAGAGTATGTGTGTGTGTGTGGCTAGGGCTTTTGTATTTTATAGCCTCTGCTCGGTCGTTTTTTATTAAATTTTAATTTCCATCATTTGCGGTTAGAAATTGCGCTTCCGCGTGTAGGTTGCTAGATGTGTGCGTGTTTGTGGTTGTATGTGTGTGCCGTGCGCGCTATCTGTTTTTCAGTCTGCCGCCATCCATCACTCAACTGATTGATATTTTCTATTTACTTGTGAAGCAGGCGCTACTAACTATTCTTTAACAACATATTTGCAACACGCTGCGGCGACACGAACACGTGCTCATACACACAAGCCCACATACATACATACATATGTGTATGTAGGTTCATATGTTTTGACATTGATGGGTACACAATTTTGAAACGGAAATTACTGTTTGAATTTCAACTGAATTCGCCTTTTTCCTGGATCCTTTTACACATATGTAAGTGTGTGCGTGTGTGTTTCTATCATGCATAAATGTATTGTGCAAATACAATTGGAAGTATTCAGGGTATACCTGTTACACCTTCATTTCACAAATTCACAATAAAATTTATTTTATGTGAAATATTTTTCGCGATAATTTAAATATTTAAATTTTACTTGAATTCAATGGCCTTGTTGGGGGGTGGGAGGTCTATCAACAAGTGAATTTTAAAGACATTTAAGAACACTATTTTCTGAAAATTCTCCACTGAAGCCTGTAACAGTAAAGCGTTCTATCTTTTATCAGACTATTATAGACCTAGACACTAGAGCGTGTTGATTTACAGAAAGCCAAAAGCACGGAAAAAATCGGGTATGCGAAAATGTTCTATGATTCATTCTGAACAACTTTCCTTAAGAAACTATGGGTATAAAAACCGGTTTCAAGCCTCCGATTTTTTAAGGATCATACAATTTTTTCTACATTTTTTGAGACATCCGTATGAAATTCGATACGTATATGTATTTTGATATTCTATTGAGCAATTGTCGGAATCGATTAGATCGGACAATATATCACTTATCTCCCACATACCCGATTATTCACATTTTCAGACCCATAGTTTCTCAGACAAAGTTGTTCAGAATGTTCCGAAGCAAATTTCTTGCATACGCGATTTTATAGAAAATTAAATCGAGCCTCTCTACTAAGTACCCCAACCCATTGAAAATCGTAGAAATATGTCAGGATCTTTTCACAAGGTTCTTTCTCATTTTCTTCTGTATGTATGTATGAGAACATAGCCCAATTATGTTGATAAAAAAAATTATGAAATCTTGTTTAAACGTCGGAGATTATTATTGATCTAGATTGTGTTTTGTTCAGTCCCTAGATATGTGGTCACTTCACAATTTAATTGAACTCTATCAGAAACATAATATAGCCTTTCTTAAGTATATAAAATTGAAAAGAGAGAAGATGATACTCAAACAGATAGTTATCTGCGGATTTGTCAAACCCTCATCCAGAATCATTCAGTTGCCGATTAAACAATTACAAATCCTCTACATTAGACATTAGTCGACGTCACATCCGAAATCTTTAATTATCCAAAGTCTTGTATCAAATCTCTTTGGTACACACTCGAATCTTATTGTTGTTGTAGCGACACAAAACTTTTCAGAAATAATTTTAAAGCATGCCGCCTAGTTAATCTGGTTCCTTGGTTGAATAAAACTTCGTGTCCGTTCCGGTTATGTACACCTGACAGTCGTGAGAGCAACGAACCAACCGGTTCTCTACATTGAAGAAGAGAAATAAGAATTACAATAAGAGGAAAAGTATTGAGACTTCGTACCCCATATATTCCCTCGAAATTGTCTTTGGAACTGCCGAGTTTATCCAGTTCCTTGGCTGGTTAAAATTCTGTGTTCGTTCCGATTATCTAAGCCTAACTATCGTGAGAACGAAGAACCAACCGGTTCTCTACATTGAATAAATGAAGTGAGAATTACAACTAGTGGAAAATACTGGAGGTCCGTACCACATATTTTTTTGCGAGATTGTTCTCAGAACTTCGTCCGAAATATAGTTGTACTTATGGTCTGTTTGGTTTGTTCACGAGGTAATGCGACCTCAAAATGGTTGCAGAAAAAAGAGACGGGTCGGAACTTTTACCGTAAAAGAATGTAATGCCAGATTGATTAGAAGTGCCAGCAGTCAAGGAAATTAAGCTCGCTGGTAATAGCAGGGCTCTCAACTGCTCTTTCTAGCAAGCTCAGTTTCAACGAGTGCTGATGGGTAATCCGGAACTCGTGACCTTTGCTACTTTCCACAACGAATTCATTTTGTAGAATTTCTAACTATTATCTGACACTGTTCTGATCATCCTTACAAGATAGTGCCTGGCGCATAGTACTCTTTCAAGAGCGTTTTTTTTGTTGACCTAGATCTTTTCTTTATCAGATAACCACCAAATAATAGCGATCCGCTAAAAATTCTCGAACTCCAGTCTAGACTAAACATAAGAATACTTCACCAGAATATCAGCATTAAGCCCCTTGAGTAAAATTTGGTTAATAATGTCAGATAACAAGGGAATTTCATGTATACTTTCCGTTGCCAAAAATAAACCTTTTCATTCCTTAAGATTTATTAAGACTATGGCTACGCTTAGTAACATGATAGCACGCTTTTGTGAGCTGTCATATCAACAAACTTTGTATCAACATTAATCGCTTAGATCGTAGCATATGTTCCTTAGAGGAAAGACGAACTATTTTCTGTTCACTAAGAGTTCTTTATAAGCAACCCTCATTCACATCCAAATATCTCTTTCACTACCAGTTTTGGGTAGCAAATTACAAGTTGGCTTCATCATATGAAATCATCTAGCGAGAGGACCAGGAAACGTGCTGCTTCGAAGAGGTTGGGATCATAAAGAAAAAGCTGTAAGGTGAGTTTGTTTCATAAGACATGCAAAGAGGTGGTTAGAGGCAAATTGGAATTCGGTGCATGAAGCTCATTGATTTGGTACATCAGATCTTGAGGGTTGGATAAGAAGGATTTTAACCTGGTACAGTATCCAGAACGAAGTTGCAAAAGGTCAAATGACGAGCATATAATTTTTTCGTCTGACCTTATTAAAATTTTATTTTTTTTCGGAATTACTTTTCGAAAAACCCATTAATTCCCTACCCACAAAGTTACCGAAATAATGGAATAAATATGCTCATAGTCGTTTATTCAATAATAATAATTATTATTATATAATTTTCCCATTATAAGCGATAATTTGACATTACATAAGTAAGTATAAACATCCTTTACTTTTTTCGTCACACACATAATTTCGTTTGTAAAAACCATGCGCTTTTTTAGCTTTACATTATTATAAAAAAGAACAGTTATTAAAAGCCCTCCGCCAACGCAAAAAACTTGCATTTTTAACGCGAAATTAATTGTGCGAGCTAATGATGAATTTACAGTGAAATTAAAGACAAATAGTTAATATGCGCCCTGGCGTGTAAAATATGTTAATTAAAATACAAGCAGATCATTGCTTTCGAGCGCGAAGTGATTAATTTGCATGAAATATTTGCGCACTTTTTCACCACAGACACACAAAAAAAACGACTTTGACTCTTCTGCATATTTTTCATATGCACGTTTTTACGTGTGTGGGGGTATGTGTATTTGCGGAGATTTAAAAATAAACAAGGTTGCTTATGTAAAAAATTTACCGTAATACTGAATGAATGAAAAAGAAAAAAATATATTCCCCCCAAACTATTCGACCTACTTGAAGCAAATTTAGTACAAAGCATTCTCTCCTAAAGTTATTTTAGTGCACCCCAGTTGGAGTTGAATAAAGTTTTTGTTTATCGCACCATCACTCGTTACAATGATACTGGTAGCATCGCCAATCAAATGGCTTAGAGCCGCAGCATCCGACGCATATTGAAAAATGAGCTCAAGGTCAAGCCTTAGAAGTTCCAAAAGGCCCATGACCCCCCACCGAAGCAGCAACAAGTAAGACTTGAGAGAGCGAAGCAGTTGCTTCGCTTGGCCGAATGCACTCAAATTCCGAACATTATGTTTTCTGACGAAAACATTTTTCCAACTTAGCAATTCGTAAACTCTCAACACGATAGGGTTTACGGGACCGACCATTCTTACGAGAATCTAAGTCATCGGTTGGCCACCAGGAGGCAGCACCCGCCACAAATAATGGTTTGGGCCGTTGTCACCGCAGATGGGCGCTCTCCAATTGTTTTCATCGCGCCTGGCGTCAAAGTAAATGCGACATTATATCGGGAAAGTGTTCTGGAGGCTGCTTTGAAGCCGTGGGCAAACAAATATTTCGGTCGCAAACTATGGACGTTTCAACAAGACTCAGCACCGTCTCACAAAGCGCGTATGAGCCAAGAATGGCTGAAAAACAACGTTCCGAATTTCATTACGACCACACAATGGCTCTCGAATTCACCAGATGCGAATTCAATGGATTATTCTCTCTAGGTCATTTTGGAGAGCAAGGTCCGAAATAAAAAATATACCAGTCTCAAGATGCTGAAGAAAGCCATTGTCCGTGAGTGGGCCAAAATACCGGCAAATCACATTCGGGCAGCTTGCGATTCGTCTCAAGGCCATAGTTAAGACAAAAGGTGGTCACAACGAGCAAAAGTGAATTGGTCCTGAATTTATGATTATTTTCACACATTTTGCACTTTAAAATAAAAAAAAATATGTTTCCAAACCGAATTTATGGCTTTTCTTCGAGTTCCGGACCCTGTACTTTCGACTTTAGAGTGTATATCCGATCATTGAACCAATATTTGCCTTACCCGATGAATATAGCGATTTAAATTAGCTCACTGGACTTCGCATAAACTATTTCAAATACTCAGTAAAGTATCGTATTGAAATTCGGTATATGGTAGTCTGTTTTCGAATACATAAAAAGCATCAACTAACAGAAAAATGTGAAATGTGAACTGACCTGTACCAATCAAACATCCATACTTGTTATGTTGATGACCTAAGATCGAGATCGGGATCGATAGTCTGCCTTTTAGCTTTGAGTGATGTTGTTGACACCAAAAAAAAATTCAGAAAATTTTACTCGAAAATCGTCTTACTGGCATTATAGTAAAATCAGTGGTTTTAGATCTTTTGTAGATTAGGCGGTTATATACAGTTAGAATTTTCAAGAAATCGATTTTTTTTATTTTATTTTCTTAACGTAAATATATTTAAGAATACACACAGAAAATTTGATATCATTCCGGTGAATATCTTCGAAGTTACACGCAAATTTGAAAAGGGGTTTCAGATCGCTTGGAAGTACAAGACCAAATATTGAACGCGTTTTCCTCAAAATGGTGTTTACAAAGTCGGCGACCAAAATTACTCGAAAGCCGCTAGACCTATTAGTCTCAAACTTTAACACAAGCTTCTTAAATATATTTATTAGTAATTAATAGAAGATTTTTTCTGGCCTACAAATATTTTTTATAAACAAATTAAGGTCAAAATTTTGGTCAAAAATCTATTTTTTTTTTCAGAAACCGCCATTTTGTACAAAAATGTATTTTGCTTCTTCCTTCGATCAATTACTAGATCAAACATTACTTTAACGATATTTGTTTCGTTTTTTAATTTCGAAGGATCCAGTTCGGAAATATAGTGGTCACCGCAAAACGTCTGTTTTGAGAGGAGCTCCCACAGATCAGCTGTAGTTCCTTTCCAAATAAACGATTTTACTAATATTAAGTCTTAAAATACAGTTAGGGGATACCTTAATATGTATACAAATTTCTGAATCAATAAATTAAATAGTTTCCACAGAAAAAAATCTGAAATATTTGCCTTTTTCGGAATTCTAACTGTATACAATCTCTTAACTCGACGCATTTTGCTTGAAGTCTTTCAAAAAGTTCGTTGCGTAGAAGTCTCAAACATTAGAATACAGAATGAGGAAAGTAATCGCTAGATTTCATATTTTTATCAGGGAATTTCGATGAATACCGATTGATAATAAGCTACCTATGTACTCAGTCCTTTGTTCAGAGCTCTGAGTTTTTCAAATACTTAATAAATAGAAAAAAGGTCAGAAAACTTTTATGTGCCTTATAAGAGCTAAGTATTTCTCAATGTAGAACTCGAATTTCTTATTATTATATTTACCATTTAAAAAACAAAAGTTTTTAAGATTTCGGAAGCATTCTTACTCATCTAGATTTTTTGCCGGGTGGAGGGAAAATATTAAGGTTGCCATGAAATTGTAACAGCCAAAAGGAAACGTCGGAAACCATATATTGAACACAAATTCGTAGACAAATTAGTCCCTCAATTTTTGAGATTTCTGAGCAAGAAGTTTCTCATTCGTCGAAATCGCCGATAGCGGGCCACTATAGCATTTAGCTGCCATGCAAGCTTATCTATAGAACTCAAGTTCTTGTATGAAAAAATCTTTACGAAATCTGGCATACATTAGTTATTATACAATTTGGGTGGTCAAAAAAGTCTTTTCGTATTTTGTCAATAGATGTCGTTGCAGTCGTATATCTCCAGTGCTACCAATGACGTTGTGTCATACCATATAGTGTTAGAACGGTGAGACTTTAAGCTTCATTTAACAAACAAAAAATTAAAATTAAATTCGGGGAAGTGGAAAAAAAGTTACAGAAGTTCAAATATGAGTGAAAATTATGAAGAAATTCGCTATATTTTGAAATTTTTGTATAAAAAAGGGAAGAATACCACACAAGCCACCAATGAAATTTGTGATATTTACAGAGACGATGTTGTATCAGTTCGTGTAGCACAAGAATGGTTCGCTCGCTTCCGTCCTGGAAATTTCGATGTGAAAGATACATCTCGATCTGGTCGACCTATCGTTGAAAACGTCGATGAAATTATGGAAAATATTGACCAGAACCGTCACACAAGAAGCCATGACATCGCTAAGGAACTTAACATTCATCATCAAACGATTATGAACCATTTAAAAAAAGCTGGCTACAAAAAGAAGCTCGATGTTTGGGTACCACATGAATTGTCTACGAAAAATTTAATGGACCGAATTAACATCTGAAATGAAGTTGAAGCATTTCTGAAGTGAATGGTAACAGGTCATGAAAAGAAGATCAAATACGACAATAATGTGCGAAAAATATCAAGGTCCAAGCGTGGTGAAGCTCAACAAATGGTCGCAAAGCCCGGATTAACGCCTCAAAAGATTATGCTGTCTGTTTGGTGAGATTGGAAAGGAATCATTGACTATGAGCTCCAGCCTGATCGATTGATTGATTCTACATTTTACTGTACCAACTGATGAGATTGAAGTAAGCAATCGAAGAAAAACGACCAGAACTGATGAACAAAAATCTCTTCGTCTTCCATCAAAACAACGCCAGACCACACACATCTATGATGACTCGACAAAAACAGTGAGACCTTGGCTGGGGAGTTTTGATGCATCCACCATATAGCCTTATAAGGTCAGAGGCTACCATTTGTTTCGGTCAATGCAGAGCTCCCTCAATGGAGTAAAGTTAGCTTCAAGAGAAGCCTGTGAAAATTAATTGCGGCAGTTTTTCGCCGAGAAACTAGAAAAGTTTTACACTGATGGAATAATGTCTCTAGTGGAAAAATGACAAAAAGTGGTCGACCAAAATGGTACATATTTGGTTCATCTAAGTTCATTATAAATATAAAAAAATAAGTTAAAGTTTGATTAGAAATACGAAAAGACTTTTTCGACTATAACGTCTTATAATATCCGCACGAATTGTTTATTCAAATTGACCGATCAAAATTAAGTATCCGTAGCTTGATACAAGTTTTTTTTCTTTCTGTAAGTAACACTAATTTGACTTGACGATTACTTACATCAAACTGCGACTCCACGGATTTTGTACATTTTTTTTATTCTTGAAATGTCATTTCCTCTCTTAAAATACGTGACACTACTTGTAATCAGCAACTAAGCGTTTATACTTGCTTAAAAGAAATTAGATTTTGGGGCAATCTCAATATAATGATTGTTTCTGTATAAATTTAGTTAGAAATTTGTCTTGGTTATGAATCTTCTTATTTGCCGGTTCTCTTGAGACTCTTCTTATAGTGGGATTTACTAATAAAAACTCTATTTATTAATTTTTCAAAACACTATTATTTTTCTGTTACCTTCTACCTTCCTTACTCAATTTGTCTCTAAAGTCATCCGTACTATTTTGGACAGGGGTATCCACTTGTGTAGAGTCTGCTTTGGCATATATAAAGTAGTCGAAATTATATAGGTTTTACTACTATTTACTTAAGATATATGTCTATACGATTTTGTCAGCTTTTTTGTGAGGAATCTACCAAGCTTATCCCGATAACTTCCCTTAGAACCACCCTAAAGGCGAAGATATACATTTTCCACTTCGGTGAAGTTGATACATAGAATAAATGTTAACAATTCAAGCTAAAAAAATCCGTGTTGAATGGATAAACTATTTTACCATTCACGCAAATATTTGAGTTGGCAACGTTGCAGCGTGGCAATCAAGCAAAAACTGTGGCATGCAGCAAACGCATTGAATGGATTTACGAGCATCGGTTTCGTTGCACACTTACACATTGGCAAGTGCTACAAGCACTTCAGAATATTTACTCGCACACACACACACATACACGCACATAAAACCGTTTGAAAGCGAACACCCGGGCGCAGTTCAAGTGACAAACGAAAAGCGCAAGCGAAAAGTTCGCATTTATTTCATTTTTTGCGGCGATTGGCTCTTGTGGACGCAATCATTGGCGATGCTGGGCTTCAAATATTATTGTTGTTGTTTTTCTTTATTGTTTTTGTTGTTGCCACCGCTGTTGGCATTGTCATTGTTATAGCAATTACGCTGACAGCTGCTGTGGCAGCAACCAACCTGGCGCGCCTGTCACTCAACACCATTGCAACGGTCACAGTCGCCGTCGCCGCTGCCGTCAGAGACACAGTCACATGCACCGTCACAGCGTTAGTCACCGTTACAGGCGCCGAGTACGCGCCCCACACGCCGCCGCTAAATTGATGACCTATTTTCCGTGGGACAAGCGCCGTTGACAGCAGCACAAAAACAATGTGCAACTGTCGACATTCAACTGTCAGCACCAGCAACAGCAACAGTGACAACAACTATCACACACACATACATACATAAGCGCACGCACACAGCAATGAAGCAATGAATGAGCATGTAACGGTTGTAAACGGTGTCATAAACGGAATCAAAACAACAACCATCAGCCCCCGCGAAGCAGCGCCGCTCCAACGACTAATGAATACCATTTGTTTGCTATTAGAGTGGATGTGGCAGCACTCACATAGATTTCTTCATATGCACCGTTACGTTGCACGCACACCGAAGGTTGCAGATGAGCGTAACAATCAGACAAATGGTTTTCTGTTTTGCACAGTCGGGAGTAATACCAGTTAGTAGTTAGTAGCAGTAGCTAGGTCAATGCTGGCAGTAAACTAAGAGTGCTTGAGGTTTCGAGGAGCATGTCGCTTAATGAAAAATGCTAATGGAAGCAGTCATCTGCCGACAAACAGTTCCGAAAACTAGCAGTTATAGCAGGGCGAGATGTATTTACAACGAAGAGTGTAGATAGCAAATTTTAAGAGCTCATTTTAAGAGCTTATTTTAAGGTTTGAGAGGCGAGTGGATATATATTAGGTAGTCGAAAAAGTCTTTTCGTATTTCTAATCAAGCTTCAACTTATTTATTTTATCTTTATACTAATAAATAAACAAATATGTACCATTTTGGTCGACCACTTTCTGTCATTTTTCCGCTAGAGACATTATTCAATCAATTGAAACTTTCTTCAGTGTAAATCGAAACAAGCGAACCATTATTCTGCTACACGAACTGATACAGCATCGTCTCCGCAAAATTCACAAATTTTATTGTTATTTATTTTTATACAAAAATTTCAAAGTATAGCGAATTTCTTCATTGCTTTCACTCATTTTTGAACAGCTGTAACTTTTTTTCAACTTCCCCGAATTCAATTTTTTTTTTAGTTAAATGAAGCCTAAAATCTCACCTTTCCAACACGATATGGTATGATACAATGTGATTGATAGCACTGGAGATATACGACTGCAACGACATCTATTGACAAGATACGAAAAGACTTTTTCGACTACCCAATATATAGATGAGTGGACATATAGAATAGTATATAGTATATTCTGACAGTTGCTACATGGGATCAGGCTGAGAAATGTTTGTGAAATATCCAATTGTGGCCGGACATATGTTGAGAGAATCAACACTTTTGACTAAAATCCTCTACAGAGCGACCTGACTTCCTTTATACTTATTCCAAACTCTCAGTAGTGTTTTATTTTTGACACCTATTTTCCTTATTTTTCTAAAAAAAAAATTAGTTTTGATTTCATCAGCAATTCTGCTGCTTTATTTCAGTTTTTCATATCCTGCATCAGAATATTTTCAAATTTTCCTTTCGCTTCTTTCTCCAGGAATGATAATGTAATGCTTGTCAAATCTTGGTATTCGTATGAGAATTTCAACACCCATTAACATTTGCTACGGAAGACTGACTTTGAGATTAAAGCATCCGACCAAGTCAGTCACACTGTTGATCCCCGAAACGAAGATCATAATCGTAGATCGCACTTGCTTAAAGACAATCTCCTAGTGAAAACTGAAAACTAAAAACAGAGTTAAAACTCCTTATGCATTGGCAAAGAACGTCCTTAATTCGTTTGCCATGGTCCTCGTCGGGTTTCTCTTCCGAGGCTTTTTGTTTCTTTTCATTGGGGGTGTGAGGAGTTAGGAGTCCCAAACCCAAGGCACAACCCTGTGGAGGGGACGTTTCGCCTTCCAACGTATGTTCTTTGGTCTTGGTCTTGGTCTAGGACCGGAAGTCGTGAGCTGATTGAGCCTTATGTAAAAGAATCTGACTAACCCAAGTCCAAAAAAATCTTAGAACCGCGCTGGTACTGACGTTGGTTGCCTGGGCACTCCAATTACCAAAATAACCGGTTCTACAAAACCGTAATTGATCCGAATTTTATTCGGCCAGGGCTGTTATTTCGGGAATCTAACCATTTTTGCATCGGTAAGTGCTGGTAGTATGGCTAAGCTCGCATTAACTAAAAGTAATATCGAGTGCTCGGTCAGATAGCTCTATTACGAAGTATAGTATATGTAAGTATATTACCTCTTTAAAGGGGGACCAGCCACATGTGCTTCGTTTGACGCTTGAAAGCAGAAGCCAAAATTTTCGAAATGCTTGAGTGTATAGTACGCTTAATGAGGCTACTACGGGTTGAGGTTAGACTCAGACAAATTTCTTATACATAAGTGTAGCAGAGATTGATCCATGGAGAACACATAAGAGAGCAAAAAGCCGTGGCTTGGTTGCCGGATATGCTTGTATAGATGCTTCTGACAGAAGACCTTAGGCAGATCTTTTTTACTATTTAAATCATTATTTTTCCGGCGATCTTTTAAGGTGTTATATAGAGTTAGAAGGCCGAAAAAAGCGAATTTTCCAGAATTTTTTCTGAGAAAACATTAAAATTTATTGATCAAAAAATATTTACATATATTATGGTATCTCCTAACTGTATTTGAAGACTTAGTATTTGCAAAAATATTATTTTGGAAAGGAACTACAGCTGATCTCCGGCAGCTCCTCTCGAAAAGACGATTTGCGGTGACCACCATATCTCTGAACTGGACACTGTGATTTTAAAAAACCAAAGAGATTTCATTAAAATAATGTTAAATTTAGTAAATCAAATCGAAGGAATAAGCAAAATACAATTTTTTGACAAAATGCTGGTTTCTCAAACAAAAAAAAACATCGATTTCCATCGGTGACACAAAATCTTCGATTCATTAATAAAAAATATATTTAAGAAGCGCGTGTTGAAATTTGAGACCAATCGATCTAGCCGTTTTCGAGTATTGTTGGTCACCGACTATGAGAACAGCATTTTGAGAAAAACGCATTTAAAATTTGAGATGCACTTCCAAGCACTCTGAATCGCCTTTTCAGATTTGCGCATAACTTCAAAACACCGGAACGATTTCTGTGTGTATTTCTAAATATATGTACATTAAGAAAATAAAATTAAAAAAATCGATTTTTTGAAAATTGTAACTGTATATAACCCCTTAAGATATCAAAATGTCATCATTTGAACAGCAAAACAGAACTCTAGCCAGATCAGTTATCTTCCCTATTCTCATACTCACTCTCACCTTCCATTAAATGATTTCAATTTCCCACCAATTGCCTCAATAATTTCCATTTTCCTATCCACCGCTGTACAGACAAATGTTCGCTAAGGGAACACACTATTTTTTTGCGAATAAAACTGCAGCTTCTCATTGGCATTAGGCGTTTTCGAATTTTTCATTGGTTTTATGCAAACAACAATTGATTTCTCAGCGGAAAACGACGCACAGCAAGCACTACAAGTTCACATATGAGTTTGCAAACATGTGTGATTGTATGTGGACCCACCAGCAGCAAACCATTACACAAACACAAGCCAAAACACAAAAGCTCTACAACACTGTTGAAGAAGTCGCACCACAAGTTCGGTTGATTGTGACTTTTGTTGCAGCCGAGTTGGTGAATTGGATTATGAATTGCTGAGTGGCAGCACTGAATGCGGCGGCCAAACAAACGCAATGTGGCAACACACCACACTTGAAAATGGCAAAAAAGCACCCACTTGCAAATGCACCGCACGCTATATTCCCAACTGTAATACATACACGCAAGCGTACTCGCCTGTGTGTGCTTATAGTAAATGCAAGAGTGCTTGGGAAAAGCACACACACCGCCTTCCCGCACAGAAATTTTCTTCCATTTTTCACTTTTGCTCAACAAGGTTCCATTGAATTTCGTCTCCCTAATAGATTCATGGCAAGCGGATTAAGCAGGCGCTATGCTCCCACATACACACACCCATACACTTATATATATGTATATATGCATGTAGTGGTAGAAATGTAAGTCAACACGTATGCACGTATGCACTTATGCCGTTATGCCTTTGGTTTGTTTGTTCGGCAAATTAAAATTCGTTTTTTCCATTTTCCCTCCGTTCATCCACTTTTGCTTCGTTTCACTTTTTCTTGTTTTTAATTTCAAAGTGCTATCGAAGTTCAAAAAAGTAGTTGACTTTTTCATTCGAGTCCTCAGTTGATGTGCATACATATGTATATGCGTATATATGTACATACATAGGTACATATGTATATAGAAGGGGACCATTAAAGTTTATTATGATTGATGCATGCTGTGCGATGGAGATGAAGTGTATTTGTGGTTTGGCAAAGGTAATTGCATGGAGCAGATTTGAGGTGTTTCCTCATTGAGTCACCTGTGTGCTTATGATTTTTTTAAATGGTAGTCATAAGAGAGTCATCATTTCTGACAGAAAAGCATTTTTTTGTGAAATGTATTTAAACAACGAATTTTTACGACGATCTGGTAACGCCAAGTAAAACTAAAATTAATTAGGAGATTTCTATACCTCGTCTACGTCCATACTGCTTCTGCAGATGGCGTCTGATAGGATTCCCAAGCGTACAGGTCAATGGCATGTTGGAAACCCCACAACAAGGGAAAGGCTAGTCTTGCTGAGGGCAAAGATATCACTAGATCTCTTGCGATCAATCATGGGCCAGAAGGATTTTGCGACAGCGCATACTACGTACGCATATTATACAGTTAGTAGCCCAGTCTCTCTAGTGCTAGAACATAAGAGATAACGGGAGCAGCGATCCTCTCATATTCCAGAGATAGCGCTTCCAGGGTGCCTTTACATGCTAGCTCATTAGTTTTACAATTTCACAAAGACACTCGCTGCTATTGATACCGAAGTTAAGCACTCCTTGACCAACCATGAACGCACTGTTAATTAGTTCAAGGCTAGTATCGCCGTCCTGCTATCTGAGTGGATTGCCAATTCTCTGAAGGAGACTGCACTCCGGAGCAGTAAATCTAATACTACCTTAATAGCTGTATCCTCGGCTCGTGTGGAATAGTCAGAACGTCTAGAGCTGGAGTTGGTTGATAGAGAGCTCCTGACAGTAAATCCCTCCACCAACCTTCCTCCAAGCTCTAACCCATTCTTAAAGAAGCTCACTGCCCTTCTCCTTCAATGGCTTCTTCCCACCCACAACAACTTCGCCGATATATAGGAAGAAAAGGATCCGCCAGATTTCGGTTTGGCGACTCCATGTTCCAACTGATCTGGTATGATGTCAAAGGATGTGAGAATTTCCGAGTTTTCAGACACGTGTTTTTTTTAGGAACCCAGATTTTCTGAGACTGATAGCAACTTTCGCAGTCAAACACCTTCAGAGATGTCTACGGGCACTATGTGCAAGACGGGGTTAGGTGTTTGAGGTTTGGTTCAAACTCAAGACCATCCAAATCAGTTGCGTCTGCTTCCGGCAGGACTCTTTCAATAACAAGGAAGGTTCCAAAGGCAAATTCTTTAACTCTAATGGCTTCCTCAATCCATAAGACGATAGTATGCAAGGCAGTATCCACTGATCTGCCTTTACAATAATACCAGTCCATCAATATCTCCAGAGTTTTTAGTAAGAAAGAGAAAAGGCTAATGTCTCTGAAGTCCTTGGCGTAACATAGGAGCCCCTACCAGCCTTCGGGATGAACGCACCACTAACTCATCTCCAGGACCCTGGGATGTAACCCAGTCTTAAGCATTTCGCATAGATAGGTGCCGTAGTATGATGCCATCTGTTCCTGGGGACTTGAAAGGTTTGAACGAGTTGATCACCCAGGTCAAGTGCTGTTCATCCAGAAGGTCGGCAAACACCGCGCAGTACACTTGCACCACTGCGAGAGATTTCCACCCAGAGGACGTATTGCTAAGGAAGTGAGCATCATGGAGCCTTCGAAGTGTATCATCACTACTTAGGGCCTACTTCCCATTTCCGGTCTTAAGATAATCCGAGGAGAAGGGGTTCTTTGCGAGGATACGCACTACTGAATACTGAATATCAATTAAACTGGTCTAAATCTCATATCCCTAATACAATAGTTATCGGTTGTCCGGTTCAGTTCCTTCTCTGCTATCCGAGATATAAAATTCAACAACATCTAATATTATGTGAACGATTTTATCTTTGAAAACTATTATAGAGTTAGTTAGAGTATAAATTGTATATGAGAACCCATACAATATATTTAGAAAAGAGTTTCGATTGCCCGACTGTCTTCGACATTTTTAATTATAAAAGATCGTTTGATAATAACAGTAAAACGAAGTACTATAAACCCTTTACAATGACTAAATTTTTGCTGTGAATCTTTACTACCTTGTGATTCTTACTATATATTGGACTTAAATACTTGTTAACAGAATTATCACTAGAAATGATAAAAGTAAGCACAAATGTTTCCCGGAAACCTCGATACACTTGCATAAGTAAAGGGCAAAGTTAAGCAGAGTGGAATACCTTGATTTGAGCGTAAAATTAAGACCCAAACCAAAAAATGTAAAGCAACTAAACAAAAACGCTCATCTAAGACTTTCGTCGTATTTTTATTGTTGTTATTGCTGCTTTCCACACAAGAAATCTTCATCAACCCCAGATTTCATTACTGGATAACTTCATTACACGCTCAGACATGTACACATACATACATACATACATATGAGTACAAATATATACGAGGATGTGTTTGCTGTGAACCTTAAGGGGTATGACTTTGAAAGGTTTTGTAAAATAATAATAAAAAAAATAATAATAATGGAGTTAATATTATCAATGCAAGAATGTATATTTTTATGTTATGGATTTATGTTTCTGGATTTAGATTCCAAAATCACCGATATAATTTTTCAAAACTGTTTAATTCTAATTTATATTGAAGCCAGAATAATGAGTTTGGAAAATTTGTTGATATTTTAGAAGAGAGAGAACCTAAGAGAGCAATAGAATAGAGTTTGATTGAACATTTTAAGGTATCTTAGATCAAAAAGTATTTGAGAACAGTTGCTATTTTCACAATTGCTGCAAATTTAATTTTTATTGAAGCATTTAGGCCAATCTAGGGCCCTGCAAATTTTTTGAGAGTATATTATGGGATTAAGAAACAATATGGGTTTGCACAGGACATTCTTTTTACTATTTTGTTATGTTTTAAGACCCTAAACCTTAAACTTAAAGTACAAAAAAACAATAATTGCTTTGGTGAAAATTTAAGACTGACCTTAGCCCCTAAAAAATTTGAGAAAGTCTCACAGTAATTTTTTTTTAATTTCATTATATTTTTAGGCGCTTAACTGTACTCTAAGTAAAAAAAAAAAATAATAATTGCTTTGGTGTAAATTTTTGGCAGACTTAACCCCTTAAAAAATTTGTCGACTTTCAAATAAAAAATATTTCAAATTCCAAAAATTTCAAATTAAAATTTCAAATTATTTCCTCATTGTATTTTCATGAAATTTGCTTATAATTTTTTTTAATTAAACAGATTCCAAACATATTGAATTTTCACCAAAAAAAAACTTTGAAATGATTTAAATATTTACGATTAAAAAATATTTAAATTCTTGGCAGTGACACCCCTTCAAGCACATAGCCAAACCAAAAACGTAATAATAATAAGTGAGTGAGTGATCCACATATGCGCTATACCCGGCTGAAAGTAATTAAACTAAGTGCTTACAACCCATTTTAATTGTATATTAATGGCTTTGGCTGATAAGCGAAATGAGCGCAAGCGATTAGAGGCATCTTATATACAAGTGCGCGGTGTTATCAGTAATTTCGAACACATAGAGGGAAAAATGAAGATAACCTCAAATACATATACACAGCCACACACACATTGGTACATATCTGGCATGACATTCCGAGCATTAAACAGCAAGAATCTACGTTTCGCGTGATTACGGCGCTTTTGTGACCTTGACTCAATCGATGGCGCACGATAACGGCACATGAAATATTTTGTTCTATCAAATTTGTGTTTAAGTTTTTCTTTACCCTAGCATATGCGTGGGCAGTGAACAAAAATAGCTGAAATTTAAGCAAAAATACTCTTATTATATCCATTTGTTTGTTAAATGTTACTCATACGCCGTGGGTGGCGCAATAAAATTGTACATGTATCAAAACAACATAAATTCATATTTATGCCTGCAATTAGTTTAAGTGAATTGAACACGTAAGCAACAAGGAAATTTTATTAAATAATAAACAATGAGCATGCAGTTATCGAAACAAATTAAAATAAGCATGGATTTTAGTATTGATGTAGTCATGCTGAAATGTTGCTCATACGCCCTGTGTGCTTTTAGTTTTGCCACACAATAAATATGTAATGAAGAAACAGTTAAGCCATCCTGAGCTTAAATTGCAACAAATGCGCGTAATTGGAAATTCACAAAGCAATTATCGAAATATTTGAAAATTTTGAAATTTTTATTTGTGTAAAATCCTAAAATTTAAATTTATATCTTTTGGGTATTCATTGTTTTCTATTTTTAATATGATTTCATTTACGCGTTCTTTAGGGATTTGTGCCAAATTTTGTCCGTTTATTCACTAAGGTTTGCCATTTCATTATGGAATTTTTTCTTCCTGGAATTTAATTAAATTAACGCGGATAATCTCTGTTTCCAACAAGGCGTTAGGCCGCTTCATGTTTCATGTCTAAACATGGACACATTAAATGTAAAATTTGCGACACGTTAATTTCGAGAAATGGCCCAGTCAAATGACCGCCAAGAACTTGCGCTTTAATGCCTCTAGATTATTTTCTCTAAGGATATCTTTAAATTCAATTAACCAAAGCTCGAAGAGCTCGATTACAGTATTCAGCGCATTATAGCCGGAATTCCAACCAAAATTTTAATCAAAAGCTCTAAATAATAACTTCTAGCAATATATCTTTTCCTTTCTAAGAGATGAAATATATGTATGTAAAAGTAACGATTTCAACTATTAAGTATATTTCAGTGAATATAAAATTTTGATAAAAGTAAGCTTTAACTGAATTTTTTTTCTTTCATAAGCATGCGTAGAACCATATTACAGCATATAGCTGCAAAACACTTCCCTCAATGAAGTAGTACGTATAACATATCATCCACTCTTAATGTATTTGAGCATATTACCCAAGCTTTGATCAAGATCAAGTCGTCCAATTTAGTTTTGTTTATCGATGCCTATGGCGTATTCTTAAGGTTTGTATAGCCAAAGGTCATTTGCAATGACTACTTACGCAAAAATAAATTTTGGACCCCATGGCCAACCATATCAAGTTGTGAAAATAGATATGAATAGGTAATACGCTGCCAAAGTTTCCGACAAGCCCTGAACTAAAATCACCAAGAAAAGCATTAGAGAGTTCATACTAGAGCCACGTGGTGCATTTCACTACAAACGGTAATCCATGAAAATTGAAAATCGTGGAACGAACTAAAGATGCTAACTAAAATAACAAGCTCAGATGGAAATGCTTTACAGAGATGCTTCAGTGTGAAATACAGCAAATTATCATGATGAATAGGAGAGTGAGATGTTCCAAGACAAAACACATACTTGTGATTATCCGTCTTCGCTTCACCATTTCTCTGTTCCATATCATTGCAAACTTGTGCATGGGTAAGATCTAAGAACATTAGTGAGTAGAAATCGTTATAAAAGAGTATGTGAGTGCCTCATTAAATTCGTTTAATTGCCTGCTTCAGTACTACCAAGTTTTGTTTTACAGATTTCAGACTATTTCTACCATTATAAATGCCTCCAAAGGCAAATTTACATAAAAACAAAGCACAATGTCTTCTTATTGACTCGGTACGCTTAATATAGGGTCTACCAACAAGAGTGAAGTGATATTAAAATGTAATAAAATACTCCACTTTGGTCAAAATGGGTTCTGCCTCTTTTTTTTTTGTTACGGCAACCACATGACCTCGGTAGCATTCTCGGAATTAACGAGTCGCCAATTTTTCAACGCAATGTGTTCAGTTTTAAACGTGCAATATGAAACGGCGCCCGTCTTGTTGAAAACTAAGAACGTCCGCGGTGATTTCATTCAATAACGGAGAAAAAATTGTCAACATCGTATTATAAAGCCCGCTTTTGATGACGACGACATCAACGGACCCTATTCTTTTCGAAATGAAGCAGAATGAGTATGAGGCCATATCACAATCCGCATCAAACGCTCAAGTTTTGGGGATGCAATTGCATTTCCTGAACCTCACAGGGGTTTGAAACAACCCAATAGCGACAATTTTGTTTGCTGACAAAACCATTATGCCAGAAATGGGCCTCATGAATTTTTATAATAATCTTAAGTATAAAAATATTGTCTGCTGCAGTGAGTTGAACCTTAATTGCTGCCAGTCTTTTTCACGGCTATAATACCAAACCCACTCTAATATGACAAAAAGGAAACAACATTTTTACGTAATAAACATAATTATCGCCTTGAGACTAGACTCTTTTAGAGCTAATACAAACATGCCAACACTTAAACCAATTTTCCATACACTTGCTTTGAGTTTCGACTGGAATGGCCGTCAGTATCCTCAACGAATCCTAACTAATTTTTAGAGCGCCATTCGCAAGATTTCTGGACACGAGTAATTATGCCTTTGATGAAAACATATGTTGTCTTTTGCGACCTCTACTCGACGTCGTTTTTACAAAAGATTCAGAACTTTTGTACAAGCTTAGAATTTACACTCTTCAAAACCAAACATTAAACAAAATGTGTTGAGTCAATCCAAGATATGTGATAGACGGTGCAAGGACTGAGGCGAGTAGGTAGGTTAGTTGGAAAATTTACTACAGCGGCCATATAAAGGGATGCAAATTCGGTGTGGGAATCGTAGTGGGAGAGAGACTCCATCGCCGTATACTGTCATTCACCCCGGTGGATGAACATCTAGCGACAACGCTCATTAGAGCACAGTTCTTCAACATATCGAAAGAGAAAGACGATGTGACCAAAGATCCCTTCTATGAGCGCTTTTAGCGCTCCTATGACAGCTCCACCCGCCACGATGTCAAAATCGTACATACAGAGTGGGCAAAAGAGGTATCCGTAAATTCAACTTCCACGAAGAGACTGATCGACTTCACCGGGGCCCAAAATATGATTACCTGTACTACTAGTTTCCAGCATAAGAAAATGATCTTGTTGGAGATCTGAATAGATAATATTGTTATTGCTTTGTTCAGACTGGATAAGGATGCGATGCAAATGGGTCTGGTAGTGAACGAGAGCAAGGCGAAATATCTTCTGTCATCAAATAAACAGTCGTTTGACTGTTGAGAGTCATAACTTTGAAGTCCTATGTAATTTCGTTTCTCTTGGAACCAGCATTAACACCAGCAACAACAATGTGAGACTCGAAATCCAACGCGGAATAACTCTTGCCAACAGGTGCTACTTCGAACGGAGTAGGCAATTGAAAAGAAAAGTCCTCTCTCGACGGACAAAGACTAAATTCCACAAGTCACTCATATGGTGCAGAGGCATGGACGATGACAACATTTGATGTGTCGGCTTTAAGAGTTTGCCAGAGAAAGGTTCTGCGGAAGATTTATGGTCCAAAGCGCATTGGCCACGGCGAATATCACATTCGATGGAACGATGACCTGTACGAGATACATATATGACGACATTGACATAGTTCAGCGAATTAAAAGACAGCGGCTACGCTGCCTGGGTTATGTCGTCCAAATGAATGAAAACACTCAAGCTCTGAAAGTATTCGAATCAGTACCCACCACGAGAACCAGAAGAAGAAGAAGAGCTTTACTCCACTGGAAAGACCAGCTGGATAAGGACCTGGCTACACCACGTACCGGTGTCTACTCCAGTAAAGAAGAAATATCCCGAAAATAAAATCTTGACTCGGTTTGCAACACTCCGAATCAAATTTAATCAGATGAATAGTTTGTGCGATTCGCTACTCTCTAAGGCTTGGCAAACCGAAGGCAGTTATTTAGAGATCGTAGTGATATATACGGATATCTGCTAGCAAAATTCCTTTATTATTATCTTATTATAAAGAAATAAGTTTATCTTCCCAAAAAAATATATTAAATAGAGACAATGGCTCTTAAAACTCTGGCATAAATCTTGGTTCTTAAAATATTCTGCTTTTAATAGAGTTAGAGTTAATATGATATTCTGATATTTTTTAGAAGCAATAAAAAGATTCAAAATATTTTTCAGAAATTTCTAAAATTTAAGATAAATTACTAATTGAAATAATGAATCATGGAGTATCACTTTCTCTACAGAAATACCTTGCCACAACTCTTCAAAGCATGTCAAAACCAGATTAGAACTAACTACGTGCGCGTGTATGCAGATGCGTCTCTGATAAAGTTTCGTTTGACTTGTTTTAATAAAGTTCAATTTGTTCAAACTTAGGACCTGCGGTTATTGCCAACTTAATTATTACAATAATGCAATTACAGCAACAACTTGAGTACATGCAGCGTCTTCACCTTGCTGCACACACAGCGCTGGCACTTGGCAACTAAACAAAAACAAAAACAAAACTAAAACCAAAAGCAAAAACAAAACAAAATTAAACTCAGAAACAAAAACCAAAATAAAACTAAGCTCAGAAACAAAAACAAAAACAACAAAATGAAAGCCCAAAAAGACAAACAATAGCAAAAACAAAGTTTGCTTGCTCCTCACCCACAAAATGTCAATGCAAAATTCAATTTACTAATGAAATTAAATGGAAATTCTTGGCTCTTTTTCAGCTTTTTTATTATTGCTGGTATCTTGCACTGTGTTTCTCATTTCTTAATGTGCAGAAAAATCCGATTACTGTTTCTTATTTTTTTGTTTTTTGTTTTGTCATAAAATATGTGCATATCTAAGAGAAAACAATAATAATATGCAAATTTTACATTATCTCTCATTGTTTCCACTTTCTCTTTCTCTTTTCCATATGATGCCATTTGCCTTTGCGTGGCGCTTTCCTGCCGCACAACGTCATTGTACCGGTGCGTCTTCCTGTCGGCACAGTTTCCTGCAATGCGCGCGCTCTCCATCTCATCGGCGGATGCATTCATTCTGGTGTATGATGTCACCGATGCGTCCACATTCGAGGAGGTGCGCATGATACGCGATCAAATACACGAGACCAAAGCGACCACAGCTGTGCCCATTGTGGTGGTGGGCAATAAAATTGACCTAGTTGCCGAGAAGGAGGACGCCAGGAAGGTAAGTGAAAGGCTATTTTTTAATTCAAGTTTTATGTGGAGTATTGTCTTGAAAAGACTTGAAGACTTAGTTAGGGAAGTGTAAATTTAAAGTGATTTTTCATGACTTGTTACAATTTTGCTGCGTGAGGACTATGCACGATTGTTTGTTTTCTCTAACAAATCTCAGCTTTTTCTTGAGCGGTATACCAAAATCGCCAAAAACGGACTTTAGTCATACTCTACCTACCTACCTGCCTAATTCCAAAAAATCAATCCCTACGTATCCGATATATATCCGCGTAAATGATATTTCAAAAAAATGTATTTTGTTAAGTTGGTAGGACTGACCTTAATTACTGCGCCAAATATGGGCGCGATCTCTCAACCAGTTTGTTTCCAGCTGGTTAAGTCAGTACACCTCAGTAGTGCGTTACGATTTTGATTTATTTATTACCAAATTTCGTGTGCATTCTTTTCGAATGTTGGAAAAGGCTTACGAGTGGTGCAAAGCCTTTCAAAACGCTCGAGAGATCGTTGGTAACAAGCGTTGTTCTGGACGAGCTCCAACCTCTTCCACTGATGAATATATTAAAAGAGTGAAGGATATGGTGCTTGAAAATCGTTAGACAAGTATTTTAGAGATGACAAAAGAGCTCGTTGAAACGCGTTCTTGCTCGACTCGTCCTGATAGAGGTGATGTTTTTTTCAAAAAGAGTACCGTAAACAGGTATTTTTGGTTATGCTTGATCTTGCGAGTTTCGATCCCACATTCATGAAGAGCATTATAACTGCCGATGAGGCATGAGTTTATAAGTTTGACATGAATAATAATCGGAATGGAGGAAAACAATGGGCCGAAATCAGAGGGATGCTTGTTGTTTTTTTTTTATATTCATGGTTTGGTGCATGATAAATTTGTTTCGGAGGGGCAGATATCCAGTAAGGAGTTCTATTTAACCGTATTGAGGCATTTGTGTGAGAACATCTGTCGAAAACGGCCGGAATTGTGGAAGAGCAATTAATGAGTTTTATACGATGATAATGCACCATCGAATGGAGCCACGATTGTAATCGAACTTATATGAAATTTATAAAATTGGCTGAAGGAGCTGAAGGCCATCCCAAAAAGTGCTTATAGGAAGTGTTTTGAAGACTGGAAAAATCATATAGTATTTAAGTTCGGCAACATATTTTTTTGGAACACTGTGGTTGCCAAATCCCGAAATATAAAAGGTGACCTACTAACAACAATCCCTCTAAATCCCTACAAAATAGCTGCCTAATTGAGCCGCTTGGCACTCGCCCGCTAACTAACTAAACGGCGCTGTGACTATGGCAGCTCAGTGAACAATTTGCTCATTATACAAACGACTGCTGTTGTTGCTATTGTTTTTGTATTTGTCATGCGCCGTTTCACACATAATTTAGTTGTAATTTCATGTGCCACTTGTTCGCTTTGCCCTCACGAAAATTTATATGCTGTGTACCGTTGTTAAACGGTTGAGCGGACCAGTGGGACACTGAACGCGCGCAAATTTCCGCTGCAAACTACAGTTATTATTCATCAGCATTCGCTTGATGGCGCATTCCTAGAGGAATACTTAGCATTGTTGAATGGTTGTTGTGACATTGGCACAGATTTCATGTTGCGCCCAAAAGACACCCTTTTATTCACGCCCCCACATACACTTTCTCACTCTCTCTCTCGCGCTCGCTCTCTCTCCTCTCGTGTTGCGAAGGTAATAAAAATGCAAATTTTCTTTATTTTAAAATGCTAAATTAACTTTGCTTATTGTTGTTTTTATTGCATTTTCGCATTTACGTTTTTCGACTATTTTCTTTTGTTTTGTTGTTTTTGGTCGTAAAAAGTTTTTAACATCATCAACAAATCCTCCAATATTCCTATACAATCTGACTTTTAAACGGATTATTCGACGCTCGTGTCTGATTGCATTTGTTTTTGCTCCAAAAGAAGGTAGCCATAGGCGTGGGATGAGTATTTTGAGGAGGGGTTGCGCAGTTAGTCCAGATCTTCGAAGAACATAAATTATATCCCCATAAACCTAAAAATATTTAAGTTACAATGCATTTCTAGAATTATTTTCTCCAGTACGAGGTTCCCATAATACCTGACCCCTTAAATATAGTTAGAAAGATGAAAAGTGTTAGATTCACCTACTACTTACCGATCCAAACAGTGTAATATCGTCGAAATAATAGCCCTTAGTCGGAAAAAGTTCTCGTCTATTCGGGGATTCTGGTTACGGGAACTCAGTTACTCCTGTTCGTTGGCTGACTATTAATACAATTTATGGCACGTTTTCTACAGCAGACCCCGAAGCAAACTTCAGCCTTCGAAACCTTCGAAATGATTTGTTTAGAAATCATCTTATTTAGTAAAATAAAACCTTTTCTTTACTTTTTCACCCTCGTTATACCACACAAGTGACTAGCTTGAAAATCTGATTACGTCTCTTTAGCAAAAACTTAACTCAACTTAACCTAACTATTATCAGCTCACACTGTACCACGTAATATTGCTGCACAAAACCCCCAAGCCATCACTGGTGACGCCTATGTGCCTCGCAAGGCAACAGCTGTTCGCTTACTTTCATTTCTTTTACCTACCGTTCCGTTATATTTTCGTTAATATTAAAGAAGTTTCAATTTACTTTGGCATTCTTGGCTTACACGCAGCATTTAATTCCCTTCCATGCGAGTAAATTCCTTACAAATATACTTTGTATCCCTTTTGTTTTGGGACTTTGCTGAAGTTTGCTCATTTGGAAGAAATAAACCAAAAATTATGCACTCTGAGTGGCAGTTATTCATGTCCCTCCCATGAATTTTCGTATACGTAGACACGTATAACTATTTGTTGTATGAGTATTAGGGATGGCCTTTACACAAACAACAAAGTAAGAAAAAGTAAAGAAAGAGGAGCATATCTTTTGAAAAACGCGAAACAGCATCTTTAACTTATGAAAGGAAGTATTATTTTATCTGCTACTTGGAATTCACATAAATTCTGTCATAAAGTTTGCAATGTATACAGCGAGAACAAATTCACAGTAAAAACTACCGTTATATTTTATTTGTTTAATGACAGTTGCTGACAGAAAGATAAGTGGTCATCCTCGCGCGGATTGAAGCAATTCAGGCATAAACCATTTTCGCAAGCGCATTCGTAGGAATCTTCTTCTTCTTCTTATTTGGCGTAGACACCGCTTACGCGATTATAACCGAGTTAACAACAGCGCGCCAGTCGTTTCTTCTTTTCGCTACGTGACGCCAATTAGATATTCCAAGCGTAGCCAGGTCCTTCTCCACCTGGTACTTCCAACGGAGTGGAGGTCTTCCTCTTCCTCTGCTTCCCCCGGCGGGTACAGCGTCGAATACATTCAGAGCTGGAGTGTTTTCGTCCATTCGGACAACATGACCTAGCCAGCGTAGACGCTGTCTTTTAATTCGCTGAACTATGTCAATGTCGTCGTATATCTCGTACAGCTCATCGTTCCATCGAATGCGATATTCGCCGTCGCCAACGCGCAAAGGACCATAAATCTCTCGCAGAACTTTTCTCTCGAAAACTCGAATCTGCTTAGAAAGCAGAAAATTATGTCGAGGGAAATGATTATACCGACCAGATCAACGTCAAGACCAATTTGAAATGATCTCCACATGAAACCCTACCATCGGCCAACAAATCATCTTCTAACAATGTGTTTGAAGCGAATTAAGCTTAGCAAATGCAAGCGGATTCTGCAGTGGATCGCCATCAACGGTCTTGAAAGTAACCTTTTACAGACGAAAAATGTTTCATTGTTGAAGTTGTAATAAGAAAAACAACAAAATCTACGCAAAATTTTGCAAAGACGCAGAAAATGTTGTTCCAAGGGTTGTTGGTTGGAAGTTTCCTGTAAAGGTATTACAACTATGCATGTTTTGGAAAAAGGGGTTAAAACTGGGACATAAGTGTACCAGTAAGAAGTTTTTGAAGGTGTCGTAAAGCAGTTAGGCGACGCTCTCCTAGATGGAGAGCATTTGATCTACACTAAGTAATACACTAAGAAAAAACCGCCCAGCAATGGTCTAAAAGCAATATTCTTGTTTAATAGCTAATAGATGATTGGCCTCTTTGAAGTACAGATTTGAATCCATTGGACTAGAGTCCCTCCCAGAGAAATATAGTTAGTCTCAAAAATCTTTGGTTCGAGCAACGTCGTCAATGAGAATAGAAACTGTACGTCTGCCATTGATCAATAGCAGTCTTCGAAACACTTTTTGGGATGGCCTTCAGCTCCTTTAGCAAATTTTGATTTATCCCTTCGCTCCACTGAAAACCGGTTCCACAGAGCCAAAATTTCAATTTTGCGAACAAGGAAAAATTATACAGAGTCAAATCTGGTGAATACGGAGGTTGATCGATGGTATTCATTGCGTTTTTGGCTTAAAATTCGGTCACAATCGTGGCTCGATGCGATAGTGCATTACCATCGTGTAAAATTCATGAATTGTTCGTCCACAATTCTGGCTGTTTTCGACGGATATTTTCACATAAACGCCTCAATTCTGCCAAATATAACTCTTTATTGACCGTCTGTCCCTTTGAAACACCAAACCACGTATATTGAAAAAAAGTGTTTAATAACCCCGGTTTTTATCCATGATTGTGCGATCAGAATTCGCACGATCAAGCATGTCCAAAGAGATTTGTTTACGGTACTCTTTTTAGAAAAATCCAGGTTTATCAAGACGTGTTGAGCAAGAACGCGTTTCATACCCAATATATCTACCAAAATCATTCGAACAGACACTCGAGAGATTTAGAGCTTTTGCGGAACCGTCCCCCACCCTGGAACCATATTTGCATTACTTTAGGGTAGCGTTCCATTTTTCTTATTGAGAGATTTCCATCTGTGCAGCTGCGTCCATTTATTCGGTCAACCAGGTCTTCTAACTACTTCGATACGCACATTCAAAAAATGTGTGTTCAGGGTCGTCTTCTGTGGCGTCGTTTTAAGGCATGACAGCTACTTTCGGAAATATCCGTGACCGGATAACAGCTGAGTTGTGTAGAAATCGACTTCTCCGAATTCACGGCTTGCCCATAACTTTAGGTATTTATTAGTCTAGCCGTCCATCTACCGCGACTTTCATTTTGCCATCTTCGTTTCTATGTTGTTATTGTATGTTTCTTTAATGCGCTCTTGTTATATTCGGATGCTTTTGGGTCATTTGAGGCACTACCGCTTATAATTAATAATGTCTCACCTGCCACAGTTCGGTAGGCTGATGCAACTCTGTAGGCTGCGGTGCGATGCACTCTGGCCACTACCTTACGCCGGTTTTCTTTTTTAAGCACATCTGCCCAGATCTCAGCGTCGTATAATAGGATGCTGATTATCGTCGACATTAGAAGCTTTATCTGCTGTTGAAAACATTTCGGACATCTAAAAACGCCATCAACACTATTGTTTTGTATTTATACCAACTACGCGTGCGACTTCTACACTTTCAATTACACATTTTATAGCTCTTCGAGTTGATCTGCCAGGTCTAAAGCCATGTTGTCTAGGGGACAGTCCTCCAGCTTCGTTGATAGCCGCTTCTAGTCTGGGTTTAAGTAGCCGTTCATATAGCTTTTCCTCTGTGTAAAGCATGCAAGTGGACGGTGTGTTGATGCCAAGTTGGGATCTCCTTTTCCACTACTGATTAGCACCAGCTGTTGCTTTTTCCACGGTACAGGGAATATTAAACTAAACTGACTGACCAAAATCAAGTTCTTGTTAGTATATTTTTTTTTATTAAGGGTAGCTTCGGTTCAACCGGACTTCAAGTTTTCTCTTGTTTTTCCGTTCATTTAAGAACAGCTTTAATGTATGTAGCTATCTACGTTATCTATTTGTATATTCATAAACGCATACAAATATATAAAAGACAATGAAATTTGTCTGTAAGCATTTTTTGACGTTTGTTCGTCAGGCACTACCCCCACAACAGCAAAAGCTGCTTCCACTTACATATAAAATATATTTCTTTCTGGGATTTAGCCTGTCGACAACTCAAGCAAACCGAAAAATCTTGTCGCTTGATTTCGTGCAATGTAAGCAACTTTATTCTTTGCGCACAAGGCTTTACATACACACGCATATGTATGTATGTAGAGAGGTGATGCATAGGCGATATGTATTGACATATACACATACATATGTATTATAGCATGTACAATAATATATATACACGTGTACAATATATATTTTTCCCCCAGCTACTTTCGCTGTGGGTCAGGCTGGTCACAATGCGCCTCGCTCTCCCACTTTAGACACCAAACGAGCTATGGGCTATAAATTGCAGCTTCTGGTAAATACCGATAATTTCAGTTACTGTTGCTCTTCAGATTGCCGTTAGCTCCTTTTTGCTGTTTTCGTTGTATTTTCGCCGCCTCATTTTATTGGCCCTCCTACTTACGAGCACATACATACATATATACATATATATATATATATATATATTTACTTATAAGGCCTGTCGGTGGTATGGTCCTTTTCGCCCCCTCCACTCAGTTGTTGTTGTTACATTGTTGCTTTCTCATGTCGCACGCATCATTTCTCACTGACCCGTCGCTTTATCAGCCAAGTTAACTTTCATATAAATACATACTTATATGCATATGTATGTATGTGTGTATATGTTTGGCTTAATAAATTCTTTGCCGCTTCAATTATTACATGATTTAATTCATTCGTTGACATAATGGGATTTCTGCACATCTTTCGTACATATATTTCTTACACTTTATTTAATGATCTTACTTGTAGTGGCCTTGGTCCGGGCGATTAGTCATTTTGTCATAATTCGAAGACATTTGTAGGGTCTTAAGTGTAATATGCTTTTATTTATTGCTGGTTATTTGAAGCTATTAAAATTGGTCTAATTGGTTTGAAAAGATTTAGGTTAGATTTGGTCACAGATAAAGTTAATGTTTTACCCGGAGATGGATGAAGGTATAGAAAAGAATGGTAAATGCTGAAAGCTTTCTATATTATATTCAGCTGGCTTTCCGTAAGCCTTTACATTGCTTTGATATAAGCATAAAATTTACATATTTTTTTCTGTGGAACCGTGGTTGACTGAGAATATTAAATGGCGTCAATTTCAAGTTTGGATCAACAGTAAACCTCACTTCATCATTTCCAAATTAGATTAATATAAACTTCTTCTTGGAAGAAAATTTAACCAAGATTTTATGACAGTTAAAGGATTTAACGCTGTCCAAAGCCACCAAGGCACTCATGATATGCAGACGCCTAGCCGGCAGATCCTGGCGATGCAAGCCAGGTATCATAAGATGGCTGTATACCATGATGGTAAGGCCTATTGTCACTTATGGAGCGGTTGATTGGGCAACTAAGGCAATGCAATTTTCGGTAGGCCTTCAACTATCGAAGTTGCAAAGGCTCTGCGCTTTAGGGGCAATGCGCACTTGCCCCACTGAAGCACTTGAAGTCTTGCTGGACCTCACACAGCTGCATCTAGTGATTAAACAGGTATCGAAACATTGCAGCAGAGGCTTTCGGCAAAGGAAAGACAATATCGTCTCAACACATGAAAACCCTAAGGAAAAACACTTCACTGGCTTTTCTTCCAAGAGACGGCGTTACAAAGAGGATTTACTTTACAAAGAATTTTAAAGTTACTCTCGGCGATAAGGCGGAGTGGAATGACTCCACGTTCGATATACTCCTGAGAATCAGCACTATTGTGTAATAAACTGATAGCTCGAAAACACTGGGAAGCATTGGGGTAGCCAATGCGTGGCCGCATACCAAACTATCCATACCAATGGAACGTTTTCCAAGCATTCTCCAAGCAGAAGTCTTTGCTATAAGTCAGTGTGCAGAACTCAATCTCCACCGCACTTAGCGAGAGTCAAGTGGCGATCTCAGCATATGAAGTTAAATCACTTTTAGTGGAGCAGTTATAGGAAAGCTGAGTGTGCAACCGGGTACACCTAATCTGGGTGCCGGGGCATAAAAGAATAGCCAGCAATGAGTTGGCGGACGAACTAGCCCGCTCTGCGGCAGCATCCAGGATGATGGGTCCAGGACCATGCATTGCAGTGGGGTCCCACTCGCAAGGTTTAAGTAAATGATCAACCTCCCCACAACAAATTCCGTCTCCTTGTGGGCGTAGTCTTTTGCGCAAACTTCCAAGAACCCCAGAATACCTGATTCAGGATTGCCCAGCAATTTTCAGAAGCAGACTAAAGACTATAGGTTCCATATATGTGGACAGGGATTCCATCACCTCAGTCACTCCCAACAGGTTCCTGGAATTGTTCAGAATGCTGGACCTTGGTGACCATATGTGATCTAAGGAAGGGCTCTCAATTTACTATCTATCTATCTATGGAGGTTTTATCATGGAGAGATACAAGTTATCACAACGAAATTCCAGAAGGAAAGAAGTTTACTACTTAATAGCTCAGTGGGCCGACCTTCGAGCAGAGGTATAAGCTACAATTAATTATAACTTCTCCTTAGATCGTTGCCATTCTAAATCTTATCTACGACCGAATTTACTGAGTTCTCCCTAACCTAGAGCTAAGTATTAAGAAATGAGGCCCAACCTTTACAGCTTTTAACAAACTTTCGAAATTAATTTAATTTATATGCTAAAAACAGACAAAAGCTGGAAACTGTAATGGCCTTCAAGGGAAGGGTTGCTTGTCCTTGCATCATGAACATTTTGGTTTCACAGACCAAAGTTCTAACATCTTAGATGTCATCCAATCGAAGCGTTTCGTCTTTACATGAGAGTCCCTTGTTCTATAATTAAAGATTTGTACCCTCGGATCGTCGTTGCAACAGATCAAGGGGGAAGCCCGGTGATCTCTATGGCAGAGATCAGCTCCGAACCCTAACCTAGTCTAACCCAAGTAATTTTGAGAATTTTTTGATAATGCTGCCATTGTGAAAAAGCGAAATATCGCAAGTGCACCGTTAAACTTTGCTAAGCCACCTTTACTTTGTGGCAATATGTTACATGTTGGATACTCTCGGAATCTTGATTTCATTTCGACTCCTTGACCAGTAAAGTCAATCTCATACTCATCCGGTCTCTCAGGATAGGTCTGTTACTAGAAAGAGAGCCTTAAGAAAGAGGGCTGATAGAGGAAGGAATGCCCGCAGGAAGGGGCTGACAGATCGAGAAGACAATGGAGCATCTCTTGTGAACTTGTCCCTCATTGGCAAGATTACGCTGTAAGCATCTGGGGTCCCCACGGTATGATACACTGGAGGAAATATCGATAGTAAGGTCGCAGAGTCTGTTAAAATTCAAGTCAGCGCAAAGGTCCAAATTGGTCTACGTGTGGCTTATTAACCTACCAGATTAACCTAACCTAACTTCATGAAGGAAGAAGACCTCTTTAGCATGCAGATCTAACTATTTTGTGATAATATGTCATAAGAAGATTTAAAAATATCATCCTTCTTAATATTTATATTAGATATCATTTGTTATTAAATTATTTTTAATGACATTTGATTATTCACATATAATAGTTATTAAAATTTTCTTGTTTTTTCTTCTTAACTTTTCCACCATTTAGGTTGAATATGCCACCACTGAATCGGTGGTCACTCTAGACTGGGAGAATGGCTTTGTCGAAGCGTCTGCGGCGAAGAATGAAAACATCACACAGGTAAAATTTAAACTTTAATATAAAATACCTGACTCTATTCAGAAAAAAAAATATTTATTAAATCCCCAAAACTTCGCACTTGCAGGTCTTCAAAGAGCTGCTATCACAGGCGAAAATCACGTACAATCTGAGTCCAGCACTGCGGCGCCGACGACAATCGTTGCCACAGCAAGTGGGCAATAATGGAGCGGGCACGCCCACCCATCACCATCATCCATCACATGCAGCCAACACGTCGGCAGCGGGCAGTGCACACGGCTCCACATTGCCATCGCATGCGCCAACAGCCGCGCAAATACAACATTTGCAGAGGATACAGGAGCGGAGCTTGGGCAGCAAACGGAATTCGTGCACAATATCCTAAAGTCAATATGCAGCAGCGATGGGAGCGGCCGTGGCAGTGACGAACTACTGAAGAAATGCACATTTATCTGCAAATGCATACATACATACACACAAATAGGTAAATAAAGACTCGCCCATACACTAAGCGACAATTGAAGGTTTTCAGTCACAAGTAAATATTAGAATTAAATTTCATTCCCGTTTTTTGTTTGTTAGTTCATTTCTTCTTCTTCTTTATTGGCGTAGACACCGTTTACGCGGTTAAAGCCGAGTTTACAACAGCAAGGCTATTTTCATATTTTGGGGTTGTTTTCTACGTGACGTTTTCTTAACCCAGCATACAACCCTGGAAAGGGATTTTTTGCCTTCAAACGGATTCTTTTTGGATACCCAGAGGATACTTTTGTAAGACCGGAAGTCGTGAGCTGCTGAACCATATGTAAAAAGAATCGTTTCTGGTCATTCCCAAGTAAATGGCGGTCAGAGAACTTTCCTCACTTGCGTGAACTTTTACACATGACTCCTTCCTCTAATTATTATTATATTATTTCATTTAACATTTGGTATTTCGATTATTGAATAAGACAGAATTTACCATTATTTTTACTTTACTCGCCTTAGGCTCCACTTTTTTTTTTTTTTTTTTGAAGATACAACCCCGTTTTTCAAACAGAATTTAAACCACGATTGTATAGTTTTATCGATTCTTGGTCGCTTGAAACTGCAAAGCACCCTTGCCCCACTCACTTTGGAGCGGAACGAATTGATTCTCTGTTATCATCTTGCATTCTTGGCGACCAGCACCTGCGCGAAATCTTTCGGCCTAGACTATGTTACAAGGTAGGAGATCCACTGATTTATTAGGAGATCTACTCAACCTTAGAAAAGCTATCTTGTCGCAATCATTGTAGTTCTTATAGGACATTTTCAAAAGGCATACAAGTCTAAAGGCTAAAGATCTTGTCGGGCGCAAAATGTAAAAGTTGATGAAGGACGATAAGGTGGTAATATGCAGATACTTTCTTCTCTATTGTCTAGACTTTGCAAGACTGAAATTGAAACATCTCGGCAGTCATATCTTCGGCGAACCAGGAGACATAGCAGAAACTGACCTTAGCCGCCTCAACAAATTTCATATTGGCTCAAAACACTTTATCGGTTTATGGAGGGGTGTTTATGATTTTATGATTACTTGTTGTAGGAGTTTTAGTAAACACAACGGGCAGGAATTCTAAGCTATCCAAACTTATCCCGCGATATGAGTAAAGTGGCTCGACCTTATATCCTCAAGTTTGGATACCAAAAATTGCCCGGACGCAGATAGATCATTGTGAATGCCGTTATGTATAAAATGGCTCTCTTCTTCTCCTTCTTCTTCTTTAATGGCTCTCAATTGTCCTCCATAGTTTTGGCCTTGTTTGTGTTACATGAAATGTGGGCACTACATACAATGATGACTTCTTTTAAGATGAGAAGTAACTTCAACGTACTGATTCATTCCCTCTTATTATGATTTTCGGTAATTTACACTTAAACGCTAATCCCACAGATTTTGAAGCATATATTTTTTATAGTTCTTTCCCCCCGTTCCTTATCTCAGCAGTCAAGCGATTTATTCCGAAAGCCAAAAAAAAAGAGAATGAATAACAAATAAGAGATCATCAATTCAGGAAGTGTATAAAGCTTCGATCGAAATTTCCTTGTGGCCATCATTCAATACTTCATGTTCAGGGTATGAGGTTCCAGGTTCACTCTTAAATCTTCCACATACAGTTTCTAGCCTCGATACAATTGAAGTTAACGTTTCTTCTTCTTCTTTATTTCAAAAAATCATTAGACATGAAAATCACACGAATGTTTACAATATACATTTTTTTTAATAAAAACTTAGCTGTCACCTTTCCCTCGCCGCTTAGTGTACCCACATAAGTTTAGCATATAAAAGAATGGGCACACAAAAAACGAGCAGCACAACTTCGTAATGGACATTGATTACGGCAGCTAAAAGCAAATGTTTGTATGTATTGTAAACTATTGCGATATAACAAAGCAAATGTACAGTTATGCTAATACTGCATATGTATGTGTGCATTTCTGCGCGTCAGTGAACAGTGCTATAACAAATATTAGAATAAACATTAGATTTATATAAACTTATATACATACACATACATATATGTATGTGTGCTACTGCAGAACACACATACAAACACATAGCGATAAATATACTTACATAAAACCGCATGAAATATGGATGCAATGACGAACCGCACAGTGGCGCGAAAACACTCTTCGAAGCGACAAATCTTCAAAACTTCTTCCGTTCGAAACAAACAGTGATTTTGCAATGAATTACCTGATTTCACACAAACTAAAAATAATTTACTTCAACGGATGAGAGACAACAACAAAAAAAACGCAAATACATACAAACATACTTATATACTCGTATAGAAAAAAGTTATTGAAATTTATGCCTGCAACTATCCAAATACTTTAACTGTGTAACTATTGCAATGTAAACACATACAAACAAACATATTTATACAATAATACAAAGAAATATTTACGTGCGATTTATATACAGACGTGCGTAATGACTGGTTTCCGCATAATTATTAATTACAACAACAAAAATGTATGAAAAATAGTAAATTTAAAACAAATAGCCGAAATATACATATATACAGATAATTAATTATTATAAATAAATCGCTTCTCAGTTGTATGTATTCCAACTTATGCGCCAATATTTCAACGACTTATAAACATAACCTCAAATTCCGCAAATGTCAAAACTTAATTATTAACTATTACAATAATGTATGCTATGAAAACTAAATCTATAAGCAGTCAGTATATTCGTATTAACATTGCATTAAGGTATTCAAATTATTATATTTAAGTAATAAGTAAATAAAAAAATAAAAAATATTAAAACAAATAAAATATAAAAAATACAATATAAATGAAAAAACTTATGGAAAATATGAACAATTAAATATTTTAATACTTCAAAATCAAAAAAATTATATTGAAATGCTTGACAAAAATTAAAACAATAAAATTTAATTAACAGTAATAATAATACATATTAATAATAAAATATGTAAAAAATAAATTTTTTAATGAACAAAAATATTAATAAAAG